>NW_013667463.1:33715-63672 GCF_000517525.1 Limulus polyphemus
GTTTTCATGTTCAGTTGCTAGAGGAAACAATGTAGGTCAGTTTTCATGTCCAGTTGCTAGAGGAAACAATGTAGGTCAGTTTTCATGTCCAGTTGCTAGAGGAAACAATGTACGTCAGGTCCCATGTCCAGTTACTAAAGAAAATGATGTAGATCAGGTTTCATAAATTGTTGTTGTGAAAACTTATGTATGTCAGGTTTTTCGTTTGAATTACTATATGAAACTTTACTGGCGGGTTTGATGTATCCAATCATTACATAAAACAACTGCAGTTCCATTAATTAAGATTCCAGAACCTACATCATATTAAAATAAGTAAATATGTATATATATATATATATATAGGTTGAGCGTCACTACTTCGTTGTAGTCTATGTTGCCACGTCCGGTCATGCTCTATCTGAAAACCGTGCATCCTGACAATAGCTATGTTGCGTTGAGTCGTAATTCAGCCGTTGTAAGTAAAGGCAGCGTCTTATAACAGATGAAACTTCACGAACGCAAAAGGCAGTGGTAAAAGTCGTTCACGTGCCCCAAGCTACACTAAACCTTATGGCTGTCGTGTCCAAAGTATGCCACTCCTCTATGCTGGTTTGTTCATAATCCATTTGGTATACGAGGACGATAATTTCTCAGCACTCATTTCGAAAGTCGGATCACACAGAATAAGATACCAATTGATTAATTGGCGTAGTGTTGCCCGGGGCATGTGAACGACATTTTCCATTAAACTTTGTGTTCGTGAATTTTCATCTGTCACAATACACCACACTTCACTTACCACAGATGAGGTTAGACATTTTGCAGGCCTCTTACTGGTTGATCCTGGGCCCCCACATTGATCCATGTTATTTTATTTTCCAAAGGCATTAAGTACAAGATATACCCTCGTCTTGGAAACTCGACATCCCTAATCTGAACCCATCTTTATGATATGAGTGTATGAATATTTTGTGTTGATATAATCGATCGGTTTTTGATGTCATCATACCACCTACGTAATGTCAAATAATGTTAGCATAAAGGTAAGATATATACCGTTCCATCGCTTATTTATATCGGCTGTGTTTGTCACATGACTTGCTGAATTGTATATTCAAAATAGTTTTAATATAACACACCCAATCCTCTGTAGTGACACATACTTGACATTTATGAATAGATTATTATCAAATCCTTGAAATTAAATGCGCAGTACCTCAACTTGTAAGTGCTAAATACGTTGGAAAAAGTGTGCACAATAGAAACATGTTTCTATACCTTTTCACGAATGTCAAGGGATTTGTGAACAAAGGAAGTGATAACTGAAATTGATAACCAGTTGTATGAAAAATTGAAAGTAGATTTAAGCTAAAGTGTGGAATGGAGTGGTCTTTATCGGAATCTTTACGTCGTCCATTTGCCAATTAGGGAAGGCAAGAAGGGAGCCCCGTGGAAATAAATAGAAGAAATACAGAAGAAAACGTTTCCTGACATACTAAATTTGTGACATGAATGGGGCTTTTGCTATAAGATGCCAGAAAATATATATAAATGTTTTGCGCATAGTAAATAATGTAGATAAAGTACTTACCTGTCACCGTATGGAGTGTAAGCGGCTAATGCAGAATCGTAAGTGTAGCAAGCTGATCCTCGGGTGAGAGTACCCCATGGTGGACGTCTGTCCTTTAGGTCTTCCGCTGTAGTCTAGAACGGAAAATTAAGAAGAAAAATTAATTTAGTAGAATATACTGATGTGTTAGAATATATATATATATATATCTTCGATTTCTTTTCAAAACCAGTATAAACAACGCGTTAAATTTTCCAGGGACAATGATATGATAAATCATAGAATTACACATTGGAATACAGATCCTTTCGGCTTTTTGCACGCATTTCTATAGGTCCATACCTCCCTCCCCCTGTTAGCTACACGGTTCCTAATAACACGAGTTACCCAAAAAATATATGAGCAAGAAAATTCATTAATATTACAATTACCTCCACAAATTTTTATGGGGGCCCTATGTGTTTTACAAAGGAAATTATTGATTTTACCAATTATTTATGGTTATGAAATTACTCAATATGATGCAATATCTGAACCGGATATCGGTAGTAAACGGTGCAAATCGATTTCTTGAGGGTTAATGAAACATAAAGCAAGTAACAAAATTGTGCTTCGAGCACTAACGTGTCCTTACAGATTTTATTCTACGCACAATTAAACCGTTAAGTATTTCTCTGGATCTATGTCAGCCTCTCATTCTTGCGTTTTAACAAATTTAACGCTAAACGGTAAATTGGGGTAGTAAATAATTAACTCAAGACCCTTCACAATAGTCTGTGGACTTACAACGCTAGAAACTGGGTTTCGATACCCGTGGTTGGCAGAGCACAGATAGCCCATTGTGTAGCTTTGTGCTTAATTCCAACCAAACAAACAAAACCCTCACAATATATATTTTGAAATTTCAAATAAACCTGTTAATAAAAAGACAAAATATTTGACAGTGACTTAGCCGTGAGGATAAGTATCATACCTTGTACATTATTTCATGTAATGCATTTTAAAAACTCTTTATTAAGTAGCACGATTTTATTGGATAACCAATCTGAAATCAAGTTTAAAAGTGTTATATTTTATTTTTTGAAGTTGATATGTTTGAGTAATACATCCAAGGTTTTATATATTTATATTTTTACACCAACGTGACTTGCGTTTAAAAACTTCATTTCCGGCCTGACAGTATACACGGTCATAATCTTTTATTGGTGTCAATTTTACCTCAACACGACGGCCATTTTCGATTTGTTGTATCGCACGTATGAACGAGCAAAAGACGAGTTTCGTTGGGTTGAAAACTTAAGTATTAAAACTCGGTAAGAAAAACTAAAACAATGACATTTATTTAGATTTGTTATTTATGTAATGGTGAATAAGACAAACTGTAGTTTTTTTTTGGGGGGGGGTGATAAAATAGCCTTACTAGGAAATAGATGTGAGTTAAAAAACTAACAACAATAACGTATAATAACAATAATTCTTTGAAATATTGATTTGCTTAGTGAAATCATTTCTCTTATTAATGAATAGCTCAGTGATTTTTAACAGATTATGAATGTACGAATTTTATTAAAACCTCTCCGAAGTAATTGTTTGACTTCGAACTCTTAGCTATACTTGATAAAATGTTTTCTTTTGGACGAGAATAATCGCTTGGTTATAACTATCTTCTAAAAGTCCTCATAAAACAAAGAGTTTATATGGTATATTTCTTTATTTTTTGTGCTTTAAAGTTCTATTTTAAGCTCATTGATATTCTCCCTTACATTGATCCTCCGGTGGGACAGCAGTAAGCTTACGGACTTACAACGCTAAATTCGGGGTTAGATTCCCCGAGGTGGACACAACAGATAGCCTAATGTGGCTTTGTTCTAAAAAAATAAACAAACCCTTACATTATCACCATCAATGTTCGAATCAAAGTCGTTACTGTATCGTCCACAATCCTGCATTTGTTAATATCTTTTTTCAATGAATTTTCAACATTAGTTTGAAAACTGTCTTTATACTTTCCACCAACAAGTATATTTTTCTATGCTTTTTAAACCATGTGAATTTACGACAAACTTTAAGACTTTTGAACGTGAAAATCTGAAGGTTGGCAAGCCTCCAGATTAAAATGCATATTAACGGAAAGTATGAAAATCAAAATGCTTGTTAACTAAAAGTATAGTTATTCCTTTTTTTTTAACTTTCCATTCCATGTTTTCATTTCTTCAGAGAATCCCTGACAGGTTTTCATAATGATCCCTGTTCTTGCTCTCGTACATGTCCTGCAAATTGAAGCACATTAATTCTGTCAGTTTTAACTGTTCCGTAAATTTAGTACTCTCATTGTTTTGCTGAAATAAAAGTGTTTTGATATTTGGTAGAAAAATACGTCTTTAGGAATTTTGGGAGACTTTTAACCATTCAAATATACTGTCAGTACCACTTAATTCATACGTTATTCGAGTCAAGCCGTTTTTTAATTCAACCAACTGAAGGTACTGTTAAAACTAAATCTATCTATATATGTTTGTTAAATCTTATAGCTGGTTTTACTTCAATATCAGTCTCAAATTATTCTCTCTTTTGTTGCACGCCATGTATCCATATTCTGCAGGATATAATAGTTTCCTTATCTTATACTGTTGTGTAGTTAGTGTTAACATAAATAGATGTGTGCATATAACATATTTCCAATCCAGGCTTAGGATAACCCTTCTTTGCCTAACTAAGATGGGGTTAAAAGCTCTCTACAATTTAATTTTCTTATCACGCATTGTCTACTTCGGGCCTGTATCGGCCTGGCATAGCCGAAAGGTTAGCGTGCTTGGACTGTTAATTCGAAGATCCATGGATCGCATTCCATTCCGAAACTCGCTCCGCACTTTCGGGCCGTGTTTTCGCTACAGGAGTGATGGTGAAACTCCACTATTTGAGCAGACAAACGTAGCCCAAAGGCTAATTGCACTAGCCGTTCCTAATTTTGAACTGATAGATAAAAGGGGAAGGCAGCTAGTAAACACAACACACCTCAACTCTTGTATTACTGTAATCAAATAGTGGAATTTGACAGTCACTCTTATAATGCGCTTCATGGCCCCAAAATGCAAAATGAAACTTTGCGTCAATGGGACACAAACCATAAACCCTTGAATTAACAGTTGTGTTAACCACTGGGCTACGCCCGGCTCCTTAGGTCTATAGCAATTTTTTATTGATTTTAAATTTTTGTAATGTTTCAAAAATAAATATTAATAAATTATATCAGTAAACCGAAAGGAAAAAGATAGGACCATTCTAAATTAAATAGTGAATTAACATTAGTTTCAAATATCAAGATACCAGTTAAAATAAGCATTAATCAAAAACAGGATATACATACCGTAAAGAAGCAGTGAATAAGACACACTTCTCTATGTGAAACTTCCCACGAGAAATGATAATGTAAATATTCCAAGATGTATGAGATGTAATCAACGTTTAATAGGTCTGTTGACAACCATAATTAAAGTTCTACAAATAAAGTCACAGTGATTAGAGACATGAGTATTTTATTGGTCAGTTAGTTAAGATTTATTAGATGTCCTCTGAAAGCACATTAACGGTACTAATACGTGTTGAAGTGTGATGTGTGGGTTATTTTATGATCTTCCTGATGTGAAGCAGGCTAAATTGTGGTTTGCAATAAATTACTATTCAAATCAAGAAAGGAAACTGAGAAATTCAGGTTAGACTAATTAGTAAAATTACTATGTATAATGTGACTGAGAAGGGAAGAAATGAGCCTGCGAATAACCTATAACAGATAGAAAGCATATGGTGACTGGTATTTAATGAAGATAAATAATTCTAAATACGCTACTGACCGACAAAAGTTTGATTTACAATAACAAACATGTGATAATAATAATGAATAAAGTATACTAGTATAACATATTATCAGTTGATGCCACTATTTGGTAGAGGGGCAAATGTTGAGTAGTGTACACTATAGGCTAACATATTATCGCTTTCAGTGACACATCTGTAGTGGGGCAGAAGTGGAGTAGTGTATATTATGACTTACAGTGACACATCTTTAGTGAAGTACAGATTAAGAGTTACAGCTAAATCTCTCTACCGAGAGAAACGTTGTGAAGTAAACTACATATTAACAGATTAAGAATTACAGTTAAATCTCTCTACCGAGAGAAACGTTGTGAAGTAAACTACGGATTAACATATATTAAGAGTTACAGTTAAATCTTTCTACCGAGAGAAACTTTGTGAAGTAAACTACGGATTCACAGATTAAGAATTACAGTTAAATCTTTCTTCCGAGAGAAACTTTGTGAAGTAAACTACGGATTAACATATATTAAAAGTTACAGTTAAATCTTTCTACCGAGAGAAACTTTGTGAAGTAAACTACGGATTAACATATATTAAGAGTTACAGTTAAATCTCTCAACCGAGAGAAACTTTGTAAAGTAAACTACGGATTAACATATACTAAGAGTTACAGTTAAATCCCTCTACCGGGAGAAAAGTTTTAAAGTATGTCAAACAATAACAGATTAAGAGATAAAGGTTTACTGATACAGTTATGCAATAAGAGAGGTACACTTCAGTGTTGCTTTACAATAACAGCAGTTTATAATATGTCAGCTATAGTGACAAACACAAGTATTTAAAGATGTAAATGCTCTTTTTTTTTCAGCTGGTTCCTGTCAGTTGCTATCGGAGAGTGCACTAGTACTCTATGTCGGATTGGTACGGACGCTCGTATTAATGCAATACAAAAGTAATCTGGATTTTCTTCTACACAGGTCACCAGAAGCTAGATATGAACAGTTATCTGGCATAGTCGCTCTAACTCCGGTGTATATGCCGCTTTTAAGCTACCCAGAGCTTCTAAAAGTCGAAATCCGGCGAATAGCCAAAATCGAGATTTCATATTTTCGTTCATCATCATCTTTCTTCAACAGGCTTAGCACTTAGCTAATTCTAGCAGTAACTATAATTTTATCATCATTTGATAGAGAAAAACAGTCTTCAAGATCTATGACTACCTATTTTGTTATCATTCTGGGCAAAATTTAAAAAAAATCATAATTATAGCGTAAACGATGTTATTACCCCTTGAAGTTAGCTTTCTTACAGAAATTTGATGTTCCTTTAAAAGCTTACGTACGGGGTGAAACAGGAACTACAAGCCAATAATAGATGAACATTGGATGATTGTAACATGTAGAATACTCAATGCTTTGTACAATATACAATAGGTGTCCTTAGGGAACCAAACCCTATATTATATATGAAGTGAAGAAGTAAACAAAAAATAATTACGCATACAGGTTATCAGAAGCTAGATAAGAAGAGCTACCTGGCATAGTCGCGCTATCACCAGTGTATATGCCACTTTAAAGCTATCCAGAACGTTACAAACTCGAAAACCGTCGAATTGCTACAACCAAGATTTCTCATTTTCATTCATCATCATTTTCTTCAACAGGCCTAACGCCTACCTCGTTCAAGTAGTAATTATAATTTTATCATTATATGATAGAGCAAATCAGTCTTCGCGATCTTTGACTACCTATTTTATTATTATTCTATACAACATTTATACAGCTTCTGAATACACTCATAACCTAGTAATCCATGTACGACATCATATAGAAAGTAAACAAACAAGTATTATGAAAAAAAATTTATCGCCAAATAAAAAATTATCTGGGGCTGGCTACTGAACTTGAAAAAAAAGGAGCCAAATAAGATAGGCATGGAAGTGGACATATCATTGATCCAGCTAATGATCACATAGCAGACTAATCCTTCTTTACATGGAGAAAAAAATCCCTACATTACTGGCTTCTTCACTGGCTAAAAAGTAGAACCACAATTTGCAGTCGTAAAATGTTGCTCTATTGTGAAAGAGTCATAAAAGTAGTATTCTAAAGTTAAAAGCTGACATTATATTCAAACAGCAAGTTTTCGATAGACAAAGTGGGGAAGCCAGTAATGAAGGGATTTTATTCTCCATATAAAGTCGCGACAGCTTAGTTTGATAAGTGATCATTAGCCGGATCAAGTGATATGTCCTATTTAGTAGGCAGCCCTACACAGCTTTTTTTATTTAGCGATAATTTTTTCATAATACTTGTTTTACATTGTTAACGAAATATGTTGAGAGATGTATATCGCCGTAATGCATGTTTTTGATTAGTTTCCCTTTTTTTTTACACAATGACGACTAATAGTTCCAAAAGATAAACGGGAAAAGTCGAGGGTTTCTTTTTTTAACAAGTTAAGAATTTGTATGACATTCCAAAACTAGGAAATATTTACCTCTTGGCCTTAAACGAACTGGTTAAGCAAGATAACTAAATGAAGTCAAAGATCACAAAAAACAATTATATTATTATTTTTTAAGGAAAGTTTAGTTCGTACCAGAGAGGTGTAGAACGTCGGAGCGTTAGGTCCAAGAGCAGTAATACAGCCCGCGGGTTCCGGATAGGTTGTACCAAAGAGTCCACTCATCGCAAAACTGCCGGCCAAGCGTGGATAAGGAGGCAATAGTCGGGAGTCACACGGGGTAGTGAGAGGATAGACAGGCGCGGTGGCTGCGGCAGTAGCACTGTGGTGATTGGCCGTAGCTGATACTGATTGTACTGAGTCACAGCAAGCTCCTGGTGTGGGTTGAGTAGACATTAGGAACTAAGGATGGGTAAGAGACAAGAGTATCTGATTAGTACTGGAATAGCTTTCGTCTGGGTTGAGTAGACATTAGGAACTAAGGATGGGTAAGAGACAAGAGTATCTGATTAGTACTGGAATAGCTTTCGTCTTGGGATTTTGATCAATAACTGAAGTAATGTTAATATCAATAGTACAGGCCTATTTAAATAGTAGTA
This sequence comes from Limulus polyphemus, assembly GCF_000517525.1. Classification (NCBI taxonomy): domain Eukaryota; kingdom Metazoa; phylum Arthropoda; class Merostomata; order Xiphosura; family Limulidae; genus Limulus; species Limulus polyphemus. The sequence goes on from NW_013667463.1 coordinate 42,149, forward strand.
CTTGTATTGATTGTATAAAATAACTTATATTAAAATTAAAACCTACATTTCTATATTTTACATTTCAACAGCTAATCTGATGATAATAAGAACAGCACGTGAAAGAGAGTCAAGTAAAAACCTGGTGACAAGCAACAGAATTACCTGTATAGTAAATACACAATCTAACAGGTGAAATATATGAAGAAATTGATCACACACATAGCGTTTTAGGTCAAATTAAATATCAATTAGCAAGTCTAACATGCGCAATTAATTTTAAGTTAAGATTAAAATTAGGAGTATTTGCTGTGCTCCAACCCACAGCTATGCATACCCCCATGAAAGCATAAAATTAGCTTATTTCTAATTTATCTGATTGGGTACTAAGGATTCCAATTATCCTGAGCTGATCACCCCAGTAAATGGTTAATATTACAGTAAATAATGCTTGCGCACTACTTTATTAAATATCTTTATTGACTGGTTAATGGGATGACATCATCTCATTTTGGATAAGTTAGTGGATAAAAATAATAAGAACTGAGATCTGAAGAAAATAATTTAGCTTAAGAGATGAATAAGTCTAGTGTCTCTGAACACGGAGTCCTGTATACGTTTCATTAGAACGTTAACTGATACGGATTCTCTTATAGTGGATGTTACAACAAAGTTTGTGTCTAAGTTTCTTGCATTTTGTTAAGCTTTAATACACAGAGTGTTAATGACATTTTTAGAGCTTTTTCTAAGAATTTATTTTTTTCAACTGCACGATTATATTTTAATTTAATCATTTTTTAATACATGACACCTTATTGCACCTCATATATACAGGCCTAGTAACAAATGATCCAAAAAATGAAGAATATTCTAGTAAATACATATATTTATCAACTCTGGCATTGAATTTTATAATGTTAATTTTTTATTTATTTATCCACTTGAACTTACTTATATATAGGTGAATTTTTCAACTGCATAAATATTTTTACAGTTGCACAATTTGTGATCAACTGCATACTAGAAAAACTCCTGGGAATTTTTTAAAAAATCGTTGCAGTGCTTTTAAATGGCAAGTAAGACCGGTGCTTTCGGATTCCAGTTCTAATGACACAAGAAGATGAGAACAGTGACCCATGACTCCTGGATGGGATGTCAATGTCAATCCATCACAGGTTAGCTCCCAACTAGTAGCTAGGGACCCAGCATACCGTTGGGTAGACTAAAACAAATGGGGTAAAGTGTCTTGTTCTAGGAAATAATAACATGACAGGGGGGCAGCCTTGAACTCGCAATCCTCGGGCTACGAGCCCAAAGCCACCACGTTAATGAAATTAATCCACTTATAAGCAGTGGAAAGATGGATGATTTCATCGTAATGAAACGAAGTTGATAGAAGAGTATAATTGACATATGTACTTGTGTCTCAGAGGTTATAGTTATTTAGTATCTTACGGAACTGTAGAGCATCATAGAATAGGCCTACTATTTACTGTATGCTCGACACTATAGCTGTTTAAGTTACTATTTATTTGATTTCTTCTTGTTGTTGTTTGTCATTAAGCACCAAACTACACAAAGAGCTATCTTGCCCTGCTCACCACTCGGTTTCTAGCGGTATCAGTCTGCAGACATACCGCTGTACCACTAGGGCGACACTAAAGCAACATGGCGAACAAATGTGAGCCTAATTTAGTATAAAATTGCACAATCTAAGTAAATCGAACCAACTTGACTATTTAATTATCAAAACACCTCAAGATGAATTTAGAATAGTTGCAAGAAATTAAGAAGAATATCAGCTAGACGTTAATAAAAATAATATAATAACCTATATTTGTCGTTTTATTGAGTTACTCGAATTTATTATCAACTTCCTAATTGTGAATGATAATATTCCCACAGTATCAAAGTTTAGAAAGCCAAAAATATATAATAGATCTTTAGACTAATAATCTAAATTATATAACACCTACAGCGATAAAATGCAAATATAAGTAATGTATAATAGATCTTTAGATTTATAATCTAAATTAGATAACACATAAAGCGATAAAATGCAAATATAAGTAATGCAGTGATATTAGATAAGAACATTATCCCTTTGTACATTGTATATACACACAGGCACACGGTATTTAGAAATATTCGATTTTAGAGCTTAAGATTTATGAGCTTTTGAGTCCTTTTAGTTCATTAAATAGTAGTTTAAATTAACTTAGGTGCGTGATCCATGAAATGTTAATGTTCCAATTTCCGGTTACAACAGGAAACATGGAACTGGTTTTCAGATATTATTTTTGTATTTGTACGCTATATTCAATTTGTCTAGCTTAAAATGCACTTTTGATAGATGATAAATTCATTTAAAATCATTCGGGTGTTTGTTTTTCGTTTAGCTGCATTCATTTTAAAAGTAAATTAATGGGAATCTTTGTAGAAGAATTATTGCTACGTTTTATTGAATAATACGAAATGGCTGACTGTTACTGTTAGGCAATCGCCGCAGTACCAACAATTCATATGTAAGTTCAACAGCTTACTGTTTGACGATTCCAATACGTTCAATTCATATATAAGTTCAACAGCTTATTGTTAGAAGGTTACAATACTTAGAATTCATATATCAGTTCAACAGTTTATTGTTAGAAGGTTACAATACTTACAAATCATATATCAGTTCAACAATTTATTGTTAGAAGATCACAATACTTACAATTCACGTGTAAATTCATCAGCTTATTGTTAGAAGGTTACAATACTTACAATTCATATATCAGTTCAACAATTTATTGCTAGAAGATCACAATACTTACAATTCACGTGTAAATTCATCAGCTTATTGTTAGAAGATCACAATACTTACAATTCACGTGTAAATTCATCAGCTTATTGTTAGAAGGTTACAATACTTACATTTCATATATCAGTTCAACAGTTTATTGTTAGAAGATCACAATACTTACAATTCACATGTAAATTCATCAGCTTATTGTTTGAAGGTTACAATACTTACAATTCACATGTAAATTTATCAGTTTATTGTTAGAAGGTTACAATACTTACAATTCACATGTAAATTCATCAGCTTATTGTTAGAAGGTTACAATACTTACAATTCATATATCAGTTCAACAGTTTATTGTTAGAAGATCACAATACTTACAATTCACGTGTAAATTCATCAGCTTATTGTTAGAAGGTTACAATACTTACAATTCATATATCAGTTCAACAGGTTATTGTTAGAAGATCACAATACTTACAAATCTTATGTAAGTTATGCAGTTTTTGGGTCACGCTAAATATTCCATGGAATTTAAGATATAAAACTAAAAAAAAATATATTGCGTTCACTTATCTTAAAAACGTGATATCCCCTTCTCCATTCTGTCCGAACGTTTGTGCATACACAAACGTTTTGTGTGTGTGTGTGTGTTTTATATTTTGTGACAGTACTCGTCTTTTGTGAATCCCTTATCTCTGCGATTATCATGTGAAACATGTCTATGTCCGTGTGTGTTTGTAATGTAAGCATTCCAAATATACGTATTAGACAAGTTTTAGTACAGATGAAGAGAAACTAAGCTAGCTGCCATTCTGCCATGTTTTCCATCTAATTTACGAGGAAGACGGTTTCTCACTGCCTGTTTTTTGACAGTTTGACTACACAGAAATTCATAGTCAGTGCGTCTGGCGAGTTGGCCAGTATTTTTTTTTTGTATAGTATAGTATAAATACCTCTTTCATTCGCCAGCTCCTTGGGTTATGCGACGGTTGAACGGACGTTCCATAAGGACAACTTGTGTCACTTTTCTTAACCGAGAACCTTCTTGGTTATGTTGCGTCCTGTTCTTGGCACGTGGACGGTTTTGCCACTGATCTTTGTCCTAAGACAAGCACTTTGCTTGGTTACGACTTGTTGTAGGTTTCTTTATGGACGTTTCTGGGTCCCCAAGTTGATCCACATTCCTTTGCTTTCCAATGCCATTAAGTACAAGGGATACACCCATCTTGAAAATTATCATCCCCTATCTGAACACATGTTTATAATCCGAATGTACGAATTTTTGCGTTGGAAAGAGCTATTACATATCCTTCTAAAAATATCATTTTTTGTTGACGTCACAATCACTAAGTAACGCCAATCAATGCCATAATGTAGTTCTGATGCATTCTGTTCCACCGCAAATTTTTTTATCGGCTATGGTTAGCATGTGACTTGATGATTTTTATATTCCAGTTAGTTTTATAACTTTACATCGATAGCTCAGGAAATAATACACCTTAATTGCACAAGAAAGGGTATGTTTATTCTCATAAAGATTGAAGCGTAAACCATTATACACAAATGAAAGCCAGGAATGTTTATGATGAAATAAATATCTCTGTATTTTTATAGTGCATTTCGCAGGTTAAAATTTCAATGCTGGGATAACAAATGATATTCAGAATAAATATTTTCTCCGTTAATTAATACTTGTTTATTTTCATTTACATTTGATATACATGTGTGAACAGTGCAAAAAAAACAACAAAAAAAAAACAACAACTAAAAATATAGCTGGCCCGGACTTTTTGGAGAATCTCAAGACCTAGCTGATTCGTAGCTATTACACGAATTGCTTGTGTTAGTTAACCCCATATATCCACTCAATTTGCCAACCAATGTACTCAGTGAACAATTTTTACTGCGATTTCACGAATTATCTTTTTTATTATCTTTCTTTTCTGGCGATAAAGACATGTCTTTAATTATGATTTATTCAATTAAAAATAAAATTTAAAAGGATTTTAAATGTTTCCAGCAAGCTACAAATTTAAGTATACATTTCTAATATCTTTGACAGTTACCTTTGACAAAACCTATTGGTTAGAAACGATAGAATTGGACACGTTCGATACGCTTACTATTCATGAAAGAAATTCCCATAATTCCTTTGGTGTTAATTCCCTGGTTTACATGATGTAATTTCATGTAACCAGAATACTAATTTTTTTTCGTCCGGTTAAGTAATTCATGGCGGCTAACAACAGACCCTCGAGATATTGGTTAATTGGAAAACAAGATAAGAGGCAGAATCGTTAACTGCCATGAAGTTTAAGTGACACAAAGCACTTAAGTTTATAATAAACGCAGCCTGAGGATTATGAAATTCCAAAGGACAGTAAGCGAGAAATCATGTTACATCTAATGACATCTATTTGTTGTATAAATAGGGTGGTAAATTAAAAATATTGAAATGACTTTAATAAACAAGCCAGTAAAGATGGATAAAATACAATTATTAACGTAAAGTACTTTTAACTTTTTTTTTTATGAAAAATAAAACACTGTTTGTGAAAGGCTACTATGTTTTTTTAATTAAAGTAATTTTCTTTGGTTTATGAGACGAGGCTTTTTTAATTATGTGAATGCTTGTGTACGATCGTTTAAATACAATTGAGATATTCTAATTAGATGTAACCAATTTTTTAGTAAATACCGTTGACGATAACATCTTTATATAAAAACCAAATATAAACTATAAAATATAGTGCGTTTAGTTTTCGTTTTGTTTTTTCTGCTTTTCTTCAAGGGTAACTTTTTAATGCAAAAACTCCAAGATCCTGTAACATTTTAATCATTTCAGAATTTATACAAAAACTACTGATGAGCAGAAAATGAAAAATCAATCAGTCATCGTTTTATATAATAGGACGTTTTTTATGTTATGAAGTCTCCGATGAGTCAGCGGTAAGTTTCTGGACTCATAATGCTAAAATACAGGGTTAAATTCCCCGCTGCGGAGGGAGCCCCAATGTGAAGTTTTTTTCTAAATAGGCAAAGAAACAAATATCTTTAGAATGTGTGTGCAACATCCATCAACAGTTCTATCAAGTATATTATTTATTTGCCTCACATTGGCAAAGAGGTAAGTCTGAATGCTGACAAAACTAAAAATTGGATTTAGATACCCATGGTGAGCACAGCATAGATAGCCCATTGTGCAGCTTTGTGCTTAGAAATATATATTTATATTTCATTTTGGTAATGTAAGCGAAAGTTGTCAAATACTCTTGTTCTTTTGTTAAGTCATCAGAAAAGGATGTAGACTTATTAACGATCATTTTCAGACTTCCATTACTAATTATTAACGGTCATTTTAGACTTCCATTACTGATTATTAACGATTATTTTCAGACTTCCATTACTGATTATTAACGATTATTTTAAAATATCTTTGATAATCAGTAATGGAAGTTAAAAAGACTGTTAATAATAATTATTGAAAGATTTTAGTAATCAGTAATGGAAGTCTAAAAAGATCGTTAACAAAAATCATAATGGGAGTCTAAAAAGACGGTTAATAATCAGTAATGGAAGTCTAAAATGACCGTTAATAATTAGTAATGGAAGTCTGAAAATGATCGTTAATAATTAGTAATGGAAGTCTGAAAATGATCGTTAATAATTAGTAATGGAAGTCTGAAGACTTTCAATAATTATTATTAACAGTCTTTTTAACTTCCATTACTGATTATCAAAGATATTTTAAGACTTTCATTACTGATTACTAACGATCTTTTTAGACTTCCATTACTGATTATTAACGGTCTTTTTAGCTTCCATTACTGATTATTAACGGTTTTTTAGACTTCATTACTGATTATTAACGGTCTTTTTAGACTTTCATTACTGATTATTAACGGTCTTTTTAGCTTCCATTACTGATTATTAACGGTTTTTTAGACTTCATTACTGATTATTAACGGTCTTTTTAGACTTTCATTACTGATTATTAACGGTTTTTTTAGTTGTGGATGATATATTTTCTTGTTTTTAAAATATTTTATGGTTTGAAATACCCATAAGTAATAGAGATGAACAACATTTCATTCTTTTTGTTCTGAGATGTCCTCTTACGACTAATGAGTAAAATGAGTTTAGATTCCGCCTTAGCCTAGAAGGCTCAGGCCCATTATTATTTGACTGGATATTTCCATGCACTTCTATTTATAAAACTAATTTCCAGAATTAGATGTCTGAGATCAAGAGTTGTGATATGTATATTATTGCTCAAAGTAAATGTTTTAACAACGTAGATAATTTGCGTCCTAAGGGCCGTTAAACTGTATAAAAACCTGTGGTTGAGCTCTGGAGTTCAAAGCTTGCTAAAAGGACTGGAATCCGTGCGATTCCACAAAATATTTCAAACAACTTAAGCAGTGGAAGCATTATAAGAGTAAGAGTCAATCACTTTATGTAGATGGTGATGGTAGTGATTAATGGCTGTATTCTCTCTGGATGGTAGTTTAAAATTAGGGACGATGGTAAATAGCTGTAGTAGCTTTGCCATAAATACAAAAATTCTCATAAAGATAGACAGAATCTATAAAATGAGATACTCTGATACAACATAGTTTTATTTAAAATATAAGAAAAGATTCGAGTCCATCTGTGGCGCTGTGAATTAATTTAATTACTAGCAGATGTATTCATCGAGAAATCTCAACTTGTTATACATTAGTGAATAAATAAATGTACTGTTCTATTGAGATAAACATATCTTGAGAATTATTGTTTTTTTTTCTTCCCCTTAATTGTTTCTTTGAAGTTAAGCAAAAAGGTACACAATGGGCTATCTGTGCTCTTCTCACCACGGGTATCGAAATCCGGTTTCTAGCATTGTAAGCCCGCAGGCATACCGCTTTGTCGCTGGGTATTTTCCCTCTTTAAATCGAGAGTTTAAGAAACTGTGTATTTAACATAATAAGGCTAGATGTTAAAGCTAAACCTCTGAACCTTTTAAAAAATGTTGTTGTTGTTTTATCGGATTAAATTATCTCTGTTTTATCATTTGTTTCATTAGCATACTGTTCCAAAGTTGCCCTTATTATTGTTGTTTTCAGAATAGTTATTCATAATAAATGTACAACGTAGCCTCTTCTGATGTGTAGAACAGAGACTTTTACTAGAATACTATGAAATGACTTTGTTGTTGTTTTCTAATTTCGCTCAAAGCTACTCGAGGGCTCTCTGTTCTATCCGTCCCTAACTTAAATGTAGTAAACTAAGGAAACGCAGCTAGTGAACACCACCCACCACCAACTCTTAGGCTACTTTTTGCCAACGAAAATTAGGATTCACCATCACATTATAACGTCTCCACGGCTGAAAGGGCGAGCGTGTTCGGTAACGGGATTCGAACCTGTGATTGCGAGTCGAGCGTCATAACCACCAGGCCATGCCAGGAAAGAGGAAAAAATAAAGCTCACTCACTTATTGAACCTCAACTAGTGCAAATAATAATTTAAAACTTTCCTTACAAAATAATCTCATTAAGCAAATTGTAAAACATTCTTCACGAATTTGTAAATGTGCTGCCAGTAATAATTAGAACCATTGTATATTCTAACCATTCAACGATTTTTTTCTTAGCCTAATTTATATGTAACACGGTATATACTACCTGACGAAGGGCGTCTGCTTGAAACGTCGCATAAGAATTAAGCAGAATCAAGTTTTCATTTAGACGTGTTTAACTTTAAACTTTTATCTGAAAACAAGTGCTGACAGTTTCTAGCGAGTCACACTTTTTATATAAATCACAAAACTTCATTTCATCTTGCTATAATATGAGGATTACGTAATAAATTATCCACACGTATTGATGCTAACTGATAACAGCTCGAACCTGTGGCTGGTTATGTCTCTCCCATTGAGAGAGAGACATATTTCTTTCTTTTTTTTACAACATTTACTGTTGTGCACCACCCCTATATTTCTTAGTCAATCATCTTGAAACTTCTATGACAGTGATTCTCAAGCTTTTTCGCCTGCAGACCGCTTTGGTGGGGTAAAATACCTACTGGTTTTACCCCATTTCTTCCATTCTCTCTCATGGCCTCGACCGTGGCATTGCGTGTCAGTGACGTGCATTTTTAACCAAGCCCGCGCACTACCAGTAGTCCACGAACTACACTTTGAGAACCATTTTATAAGTTATAAACCTTTGTCCAATACGCCCAGAATTTTTTTCTCTCATTTTGTTTATTTAGTCCACCGTTCTTATTTTAGGGGGTCGAAAGTCAAACATGAGAAAAACGTGTATTTCGCCTGCAGTTCCGTTATACAGTCTTTGCCAAAATGTTTGCATACTGCTCTATATTGATGTTATTGTCTATATGCATGGGGTAGTTATGGGGTAAATACCTGAATAGTAACAGAGAAGGTAGCGTATGATCGGACAAGCGTGTAAATGTTGTTAGTCTGGTCTGTATAAGTTGTTTTGAGCATTTGTTCGTTAAAACATACATACACACCTGTTTTGTATAATAGAGTGTGTTTTTGGTATAATCTTTTTCGGAACAGGTCAACATTTTGTTCAGACAATTTATCTGTACTTGTTGTAGAATCAGACCTCGTCACGTGAAGTTGGAAGGCGTCAAATTGTTCGACTGTCCAGAAATGGTATGAATCAAACGGACAATACCAGAACAGTAGATTGCCCCCAGTGTACTGTATCCAGAATCCTGAAATATCATCGGAATACAGGAAACGATATTCCAGGAAAGTCTACTGGTAGACGCCAAAAACTACTGCCCTAGAAGACCGTGTTTTAATCAGGTTAACATGTCAAGGTAGAAAGAAGTCTTGCAACACCTTATGACATGAATGGCATGAACACAATCATTCCAGGGTATCAAGAAGAGCAGTGATATTAACCAGAATTCACCGCCGTCACTTTGTTAATTGGACAAGACAGCTTGCCAAGTTACAGTTAGGACACTGGCGACATGCCATCTTTTCGGATGAGTCCTGTTTTTGGCTTGTTAAAGGTGATGCCAGGATTCATATTCGTCGTTTGCTGGAGAACAGATGAGGAAAGATAGAGACACACAGGAGGTGGTGCAGTACATGTTTGGACAGCTATTCATCATGGTGGAAAAACTGCTCTTCATATCTTCTAGGGAAAAGTCAGTGGTGTCTTCTACAGGCATCACATGGAGACGATATTTCTGCCATATGCTAGGGCAAGGTTTGGAAATAACATTGTGTTCCATGACGACGATGCCATTGCCCATAGTGCGCAAATTTTTTAGGATTATCTCGACCAGGAGGACATTACAAGATTACCACGATCAGCAAAATCTCCAGATTACAATACCATTGAGAACAGTGGGGCAAAACTGAGTTAGAAAATTGATAACCACGACCCTAAACCATCTACTGTAGCTGAGTTGAAGCACCTTCTAGTAACAAGTTGGGATGACAGTGGATTACATCAATAACCTCAATGACAACATGCCACGTTGCCTTGCGGAGGTTATTAGAGTACGAGGAGGACCAACCAAGTACTGAATGTTTAATATGAACTGATATAAGGTTACAGACGCTATTTATAATAATTTGATATTATATTTTGTCATTATATATGTTTTGGTAAGGTTTAGTAAAGCATTAGGACAGAGCGAGTCATCTATACATTAATCCTCTAAGAACTTAGGCTTGGCATGGCCTGGTGGTTAGGGCGATCTACTCGCAGGTTCAAATCCCATCACCGAATATGCTCGCACTTTCAATTGTGAGGTCATTATAATGTGACGATCAATCCCACTATTCGTTTGTAAAGCGTAGCCCAAAAGTTGACGGTGAGTGGTGTTGACCAGCTACTTGCCCTCTATGTTGGTTGTTAATTGAAGTAATGAAACCTATGGAATTATTTGTCGAAGTAATGAAACCTATGTGGTTGTTAATTGAACCAATAAAACCTATGTGGTTGTTAATTGAACCAATAAAACCTATGTGGTTGTTAATTGAACCAATAAAACCTATATGGTTGTTAGATGAACCAATAAAACCTATATGGTTGTTAGATGAACCAATGAAACTAGATGGTTGTTAGTTTGTTAATACGAATGATATAGTCAAAATAATATGTGAATAGCGGGAGGTTTTTGATTCGTTATTATTCCAAATATTTTAAAACTTGAATGAAACTTGATGAAATGATTAAGTTCTCTAAAGTTTTTGATCATCATGGCTCAGTTATGTATGATGCCACGGTGACTGAAAGTAATCTGTATAAGATAGAAATGCCTTTAATAAGATATTTCGACTGTTTTCTATCGGTCTGAAAACTGTTCTTTTGTTCATTTAATAAACACACATCGAGTACCCCAAAAATAATATGATATTTAACGCATTGTAAATGCAATGCTGTTTCCTTTTTTTTGTTTAAAGAAGCTGTGAAATATATGTTTGTAGACACTAGTGGGGTTTTCACTTAAGTTTGTGTTTTACAGAGTGTTATCTGGACAGAGATTGCTGTCAGGAAATACACTTTTGCACATGTTCTGTAGGTGAGCTACAGAAAAACCGTAAGTCTAGAACTGTTGAATCTATTTTTCTCAGTGTGAATATACTGAGCGCTTTAACTTGGCTTTTGTATTAGGTCGTCACGAAATTAATAGGCCCGGCATGGCCAGGTGGTTAAGGCACTCGACTCGCAATCTGAAGGTCGCGGGTTCGAATCCCTGGTTAGTATGTGGTTTTTCACCATCATTCACGTTACATTACTGCAGATGTTCCAAAGACACGAAATGTGAAAGATGATAGTGGCGAGTCTCAACCCAATACTTTCACGTTATTTTTAAATCCACGTATTAGGCATTGGTGGATAACGACTCCTCCCCCCAAAAAAAATATTTAATTATGTTTCACAGAAACAGGACTACGTAACGTTGGAAGATTAATAGTGGGATCTTGGGTACTACTAGGGCTTTCTCTTCTTCTATACAGGGTGTCCGGAAACCTGGTGCAAAGCCCCAACTATCAGGGTAAATCAGATCACATAGCTCTCTAATATGGGAGGAAGTGGATAGTTTTAGGGTTAGGAGACTTATGCCTCTAAAAATGGTTTGATTAAGGCTCAAGTTATATGCCTAAGTGTTATATCAAGAAATTATAAATCACATATTTTTGGCATAATATAAATATAGTAAATACATTTTTAAATGTTATTTTTAAATCGCCAGTGATATTCTTATGCGAGAGCACAAACAGTCGTTTGTCTTTGTTGTGCGTAAGACCGACACTGTCTACAGATTTTCTTGAAAAGTTGTTTTACTTTACAGTTAGCGTTAATCGCGTAGACAGAGGAACCAATAAATAGGTCGTATACTGCCTCAAAAAATCTTGTGTAAATTTCAAAACGAATAGTATTGCTGTATGTTTAAATTGAAGTTTTCAAACAGCACACAGATGCCATTTTTTAATCCAAGAGTTCATTCCCAAGATGACGAAGTGTGAGCATCTACACTGCCTGAGAAATAAAGCAAATTTTCTGAACAAATTCCACGCTTTAATTCTGAGTCAAACTGTGCATTTATATCATAGCAAATATCTTAAATATAAAACTTTAGCTTCTAAAATAAAGTATTCGCTATCTTTTAGTCGATATCTATGTTCATTTGTACACAGTTTTACTTAAGTTTGTATACAGTTTTATCGGAAGCAAATTTCTGTATCAGAATAGCAGACGTGTCATTTGAAAGAACAAGAGACGGCTAAAATTCAAGTTTCTGTTTCGACAACAAATTCTGCAGAACACTTTGAAGATTACAGGAACTTGCATTACACTTTTAAGCTAGTGGATCATGGAAAGCAGTAGCATTTAGATGGACATGTTGCCTTACTGTACTAGCTAAAACATGTGTCCGGAACCAGTTCTGTGTATATAAGATGGATTCCTATGTACATGTACATTCACCACTGGAACGCTTGATATAACAAATCGACTTTAACGGTAATACATTTCCGAGACTGAAATGCGATTGGTTAAGTAAGAAGTGGGATCAACGTTGCACATGAGTGTTTCTTCTCCACTCTATTGATGATTATGGCCCTGGGTGTTGGGTTCTGGGAGAGGAAAAGGAACTTACATATTTTTGTAGAATCTCACAAGCTCTCAAGCTTTAGGTCGAGACAGGTGTTGGGAAGATACAACAAATCTTGTTGTTTTTGTCAACCACTACTATATTCATAGAGTATTGCATCCTCTTCTCAACCTTTTCCCTTTCTGGTTGTGTTATACGGAAAGTATTTTTGTGATCTACAGGCTTTCTGAAGGAGTGCTTTTAAAGTTATAGAATATTTAAAAAACTGTATGTGTAGATTTCTAATTATACTAACGTTTTCTTCGAGAGTGGTATTTATTATCTCTTGAAGTTTAGTTACCTTGACTTTTTCAACCTTACAAAAAATGTTTCGATTTGACACCTTGGAAACCCTCTGATTATAGATACATTAAGGTTTAGCCACGTGTATTGTAATGGCGTATATCTGTCTAAATAAGTTCTTTTCCTGAAAATGGGAAGGTGTCAACAATATTTACTTTCTTACCAGCTATATATAATTTTTTTGCGACAATTCATAAAATATTTCGTTTTTGCTATTATTCTTTATTTTTAAAATTATATATTTTAGTGTATATATATATATATATATATATAAAGTATCTTACCTGTGGAGATGGGTGATAGGAGTAACCAAATTGAGGATACGACATGGTCAATATATTTGATGATTTCTTTATTATTTAACTGGTCAGTCAGTGACTTCTTATATATCAATCAATGGTCAGTCAAACTTGTATTCTTCTTCTCAGACTTCCTAAAGAACGTACTCGCGATGACCATACGCCTTGTTTTTTTTAGGGGGTGGGGTGGGATGTGTGTGTTTAAATTTCAAAGATTAAAGGCTAGTTTCGCGTACTAAGCATACCGTTAATATAACGTATGTGTTGTTTTCTTATAACTTACTGTAAAGTAGTAGTTGAGTCTTATATACAAGATAGATATTTTCAAGCGGAGTTGGTCGGAAATCATAAAGAGACGAGGCAGATCTATTCTTTTATGCGACAGTGTTTAACACTGTCCAAATAACAGCAGAAACTAAACTGCTCAGCCTCACGTTCGAGTCTCGCTGACCCCTAGAGATGTTATTATAGAGGTTTCTGACGCGTGTGCAAGTAAAACGTATGTCGTTCTTTGTTTCATTTTCAACTTCCAGTCTTTTATACCTAGCTGACTACCTTCAATTGGGGTGTAACCAACGTAATTACTAGCCATACTAAAATCAACAAAAAGTTTACTAGTGACGAGATTGAAGCATCGCGTGAACATGATAGCTGTCCAGACATCTTAGCCCAAGGCTATGTTTGCAGCAGAAGTGCAAAGAATATGAATGACCACATGTTTTAACAAGGCTGCGACCACTTTGTGTCCACACAACTGAGGCCTAAACAAACATTTCATGGTCATAGGAGACTAGGAGAACAGACAGACGGTTTGTTGAACATGCGTATACAACATTCACGCGCCACATGCCGACTAGTTTGACGTCAGATGAGCTCCGCCTATCTGAATGACTGACACTTAGAGCTCCGCCCAAAGACAGCGTCAATCAACTTTAATTTAAGCAAGCAGTGGTATATTCTTTTTTGTAGAACTTTTATATACTTGTATACTTATGACGTACTTGACTTTATTATGTTCAATTGCTTTGATGATTATCACGATCGAATATAATCCGCTGGAGAAATGACTCATTAAAACATTTTTTTTCTTGCTCCTCCTTACTTTATTAACCTTCTAATATCTCTGTGCTCCGCAAATACTAAGACATAATCTTGATACAAATACATATGAAATTAAAACCCTCCACTAATACATATTAAGTTCCGTTCTGTCAATATAAATAACAAGCTAATATATTATTTATAGTAAATCATAGGACATGTAAATCCTGTGAAATTATAATGTATGAAAATTCAACATGTCTTTTTTATTCAATCGTAAAATATATCGCCAGCACTTTCTATGTAGAGATAGCACGAACGCTCGTATTAAAGCAATACAAAAGTCATCTGGATTTTCTTCTCTACAGGTGATCAGAAGCTAGAAATGAAGAACTACCTGGCATAGTTGCTCCATTTCCGGTGTATATGTCACTTTTAAACTATCCAGAACGTCCCAAACTGAAAAACCGACGAATAGCCAAAACCGAGCTTTCTTATTTTCGATTTTCATCATCTTTCTTCAACAGGCCTAGCGCTTACCTAGTTCTAGCAGTAACTATAATTCTATCATCATTTGATAGAGCAAAACAGTCTTCAATGTAAAGTTGAGATAGCTTAGTCTTCTATGTGATCATTAGCCGGATCAAGTGATATGTCCACTTCCGTCCCTATCTTGTTTGGTTCCTTTTTTCAAGTTCAGTAGCCAGCCCTACATAGCTTTTTTAGTTAGTCATAATTTTTTTCCGAATACTTGTATATGCATTATACACAAGCATTGTTTACATTTTTAGTGCTTGAAAACTCTTAAACCTTTATACATTCTTAAAAAAACAAATATATATACATATAGTTCACAGAGCATATATAGTTCTACAAGTCATTTTATTCTTCATTTCAACTCTTTTAGAGAACCGGTTTTGTAGTTCCTCAACCTGGAAACATTAACATTTAAAAGTAGGATTTAAAATGATAAAAAATACAAGTTAAATATATAGAATAATAAAAAGGTAAAAATGTTGTAAACAATTATTCATTTTTTTATAGATAACTTAGAAAATATAAAAACAAAAATTCAAAATTCCAACACATTTGGTAATGTCTGATTATATTCATAAAGATATAAATAAATAAATTACATAATAAAATATAAACCCTTTAGCATTCTAATTTAACTTAAAATATGGAATAAACTAAAAATTTAATAATTATCAACTATAGCTAAGGCGTAATTAAATAAATAGCTTATTCTAGTTTTTGTTCTGGTGGATCAAATCGAGTTTCGATAGAGTTTGTTTGTTTGTTGTTAAGCTTTTGGATACATTTAGTGGAGTGTTCGTTTGAGTTAAATTTGATAAACTAACATAAAAAAATTGGACTGTTATATGGTTACATTTTTGAACCATGTTTATTTATCAAAAGTAAACGTATATTAAGGTTTTAGAGGAACAAAACTCTGGTGGAGTTGTGATAACACTTTTAACCGTGCACATAACTAGTTACATTGTAGAGTGTCAACAACGTTAGTAGAGTTGAAATGGCACTTTTAACTGCTATATACAACTGTTAACGATCTGAGCTCCACTAACGTTGTTGACACCTTATAATGTTGACATCCTATCATGTTAATAGTTTTGTGTCACAGTTAAAAGTGTCATCTGGGTTCCATTAACATTGTTGACATCCTATCATGCTAATAGTTGTGTGTCACAGTTAAAAGTGCCATATGAGATCAACTAACGTTGTTGACACCCTATCACGTTAATAGTTTTGTGTCCCAATTAAAAGTGTCATCTGGGTTCCATTAACATTGTTGACATCCTATCATGTTAATAGTTGTGTGTCACAGTTAAAAGTGCCGTCTGAACTCCATTAACATTGTTGACACCCTATCACGTTAATAGTTTTGTGTCACAATTAAAAGTGTTATCTGGGTTCCATTAACAATGTTGACATCCTATTATGTTAATAGTTTTGTGTCACAGTTAAAAGTGTCATCTGGGTTCCATTAACAGGACACACAACTATTACGTGGTAAGGTATCAACAACGTTATTCGAGTTCAGATAACACTTCTAACTGTAACACACAGCTATTAACGTGGTAGGGTGGTGCTCACTAGCTGCCTTCCCGCTAGTCTATCAGTTCATAAACTGTACATTCTGATATGCAATTTTATAACAAGTTTCTGTTTTGCACAAGCAATAAACATTGGTGTGCTTCGTCATCTGTTCGAAAATCTTCGAAGTGTTTCCTTAAGTTATTTAGATTGTGGAATTCTTACTTATATATGAATATTTCAATTTCGGGCACTAAATGCTATTTTATTAAAGATAAGATGCAAATTTCTTTCAATCTTTTCCAAATGTAAACTCCTATTATAAAAACTCGTTGATAGTATGAAATTTGATTGTTAGGATTGATTGAGAAATATAATTTTAATAAAAATTCGAAAATTGGCCCAAGAAAGGATTTAGTAAATGTGATGACTCGCGTGATATTTAGCAGTGGCATAGTGGCTGCGGAATGGCTCAGAGTTTGTTTGTTTTAGCTCATAGTTCCGCCATCTCTTGACCGATTTGGGGTCTAATAACAGTTTTTGGACTCAGGAAGTCAAACTCTTTCGATTGATGTATTGACCATGCCCAAGGTCTCATAGATTAATTTCCACTAATCTTACTTAAAATAATTTCAATTTGAGGGTAGATTGGTAGAGATCCTTATGAGTAATGAAACCGAATTGGGTATACGCGCACCCCACGCTTGGTATTGCTGGCACACAAAAATATAGCTAATTTAAAGGGAAAAGTGTCTCATAGATTAATTTACTCTAATCCTGCCTAAAAGAATTTCAAGTGCCGTAGCTATTGAGGATTCCATCTTGTTTACTTTGGGGTCTGACCATAAACTTTCTAATGTGGATAAGCGATGATATTTGATATTTTATTATGCAATGCAGCAGGGGTGAAGATGCTTATGTAAATAGTGAAACTTAAATAGTTTCAACCAACCCATGATTATAGTTTTGAGCGAATACACGGGTTGGTCCTTTGATAAAGCTCTGGATTTCGGAGCTGTACAGCCAAGTTCGAATACGTGCGATACCATAAAAATATTCAGCGTAATTTAAAGGTTATAAGAGTGGCAGTCAATCCCCTTTCGTGGATTGTGGGTGGTAGGGTGCTGCTGATTGGTTGCCTTCCCTATGGCCAGTAGTTCAATAAAGGAACGCTAGTGGTCACTCCATGTTTTGTAATTATATTTCTTGAATTAAAAGAGCAAGCATGACTGTCTGTATCATAATGTATGAAAATAAAAGGGCAATTCATACTTCAAACTTATGATATGGAGATTTTGACAATTTCTAGTGTCATTAATTAAGGCTTTTTGATTGGCTGTTTCAAACATTCACTATAAATAATCAGTATTTTAAAGATAGTTAAAAAAAACATTTGTAATTGATAATTTTGTTCTTAATTTATGATTTGAGAAACAAAGACAGGCGTCTGGTAAAATCTTTGTCAAGTTAAGAGTAAAAACACAAAAACAAAGTTTTTTGGTACAATGAATGGTAAAATCTTTATTATTAGTTTTATACGACTAGTTTCCGGTTCCCTGGTGAGACAGTGGTAAGTTTACAGAGTTACAGTGCTAAAATTTGGGGTCGGTTCCCTGCGGTGGACACAGCGGATAGCTCAAAGTGGCTTTGCTAGAAAACAAACAAACTAGTTTCGGTAGCACAGCTACCATCATCAGGACTAGTGTCTATTATGTTATCGAAACTAGTCGCCTGTAACTAATAATACAGATTTTATCTTTCATTGTGTTGAAAAAAAACGTTGATTTTTGTGTTATGTACTCTTAATATAGTAGTACAATGTGCCTGAAAAGAAATGATTTCTGTCTGCCATTATAATTTAATGAATAATTGAAGTCTCATGCAGATCAAGTTTAATCGTGCTAATCAGCGTTAAGGTTGGCACTTTTTAACTCTGAAATTCAGGGTTCTATCTCCGCAGTGGGATAGGATAGATAGTCAACTGTACAGTCTTTTGTTGCTATCCCCTTCCTTTTTTTTGATTAACTTCGCGTAGATATCAGATTGTTCTGAATTTTGCGCAAAGCTACACGAGGGCTAGCTGCGCTAGCAGTTCCCAATTTAGCAGTGAAAGACTATAGGTAAGGCAGTTAGTTATCAACACCCACTGCCAATTCTTGGGCTACTCTTTTACCAATGAATAGTGGAATTTACCGTCACATTGTAACACCCCTACAGCTGAAAGGGCAAACATGTTTGGTGAGACAGGGATTCGAACCTGCGATCCGCAGATTGCGAATCGAGCGGCCTAATCACCTGGCCATGCCGGGCCTGCGTCAGAGGGATAGTACAAACAAGTCAAAGAGAAAAGGTATTAGTAAGCACAGTTGGTGATTCTAAAAGGAATTTTAACAAAAACACAGATTATGGAAAATACAGTCCGAAAAATTGCAGTTGACAATCTCTTCTTGTCTCGTACCAGTTTAATGAGTCTATTGACGAAAGAAAATGACGTCATAATGTGTTAATACAGACAAAAACTTTTCTTATCGCAAACGTCATGAATAAAAAAAAGATTCATGATAGTTTATGTCAATTTCTCTCTTTTTTTATTCTTAGTGGGCTTCATAAAAACTTTGTGAGAAAATGAAGAAGACATCACGTTTCAGAATAATGCGAGATGAATATCTTTTCTGGCTAAAAGTGCTTACATTCATTCAATAAGTCTCGCAACTTCAAACTTTATCGAGACCATTTCGACTAGAAGCTTTGATAGAAGCATTATAATAAGACTAACGACTACACGCTACCTGTTCTCAATTTGTTTGCGCACTCATTTTTTTAATTCCAAAATAGTGCGTGAGGCTGTCATCTCCAAGCTGGTAATAACGCACATGATTAACCTTTTGTATAGCAGAGACGGCTGGTATGGGTATTAAAATAAAGTACAAGAACAACGTTTCGACCTACTTAGGTCATCTTCTGGTTAACAAAGACTGTCTTACAACCGAAGGGGTTAGGAATTTTACAGTTTAGACAAATTTCACTACATGTTGATTTTACATAAATTTGTTGAGAAATTTTGTTGTTGTCAGTTTTAATAAGTATATTAAAAAAAGAAAGAGAGAGAAAAAATAGATATTTTAATTGTTCAACGATAAACTGAAGGCTAAACGTGATAACCCTGAACACGCTTTGCACTTTCAGCTGTTATAGCGTTATAAATGTGACAGTCAATCTCGTTATTCGGTTCAAGAAACCATACACGGCCCTTATGCTAACAAGTGCTACAGCCTAGTTTCTCTCCCTTTGGTTATGCCCCCAGTGGCAAAGCGGCAAGTCTACGAACTTATAATGCTAAAAAACGGATTTCGATACCCATGGTGGGCACAGCACAGATAGGCCATAATGTAATTTTGTGCTTAACTACAACCAACCAAAGATAAACTGAATATGAAAAGTTTGTATGCTCATGTGGTTGTGAAGAATCTTCAATTCAAAATGAGTGTGTGTCAGAAGAGGAGTATGTCACACTTGTACTTAATAGAGGTGTGTTTGTTTGGTTTGTTTCAAAAGTTCGCGCAAAGTTACGCAGGGGCTCTTTGCTCTAGCCGTCCCTAATTATGATCTTATAGACTATAGGGTAATCAGCTAGTTAACAGCAGCCTCCACTAACTCTTGATCTATTCCTATTACATACTCATGACCCCGAAGTACGGAGCACGTTTTTGTGGCATTGGGCCACGATCAATGGACCCTCGGATTCACAGTCTGGAAAGGAAGAGGTAGAATACCTAAACTCCATAATACTTATGTTAAGTATCTTCGTTTCTGCAGCTTTCAGTACAGAAGGAAGACTGTCACTGATCTCAAGCTTGAAATATACGACCATGTACCAAATGACAGAAATGTGTCCAGATCTACACTATCAAGGAGATTAAACGAGAATGTAATATTTGGTCGTGTAGCACTTAAAAACCTTTACTTCTATCTCTAAATGTTGACAAGAAACTGAAATTGGCTAAAAAGTACAAAAACCTGATTGTTGATGATTGGAAAAGGATGTTATGGATAGATGAGTCCAAGCTTGAAATATTTGGCTCAAAGCGTAGATTGTACGTCCGGCGGAAGAAAGGTGAAAGATACCTCAATGTATAGCACCTACCATGAAGCGTGTGGGAGGCAGTGTGATAGTTTCAGGGTGTTTTTCGTTTGAAGCGACAGGAGATATTTGTAAAATAGATGGAATAATGGACCAGCACAAGTACCATCAGATACTGATCCGTCATGGTATAGCCAGTGGTTTGCGTATTATTGGTAAAGGATTCTACTATCAAGAAGATAATGACCCAAACACTCATCCAACCTATGTAGAAATTACT
Organism: Limulus polyphemus; assembly: GCF_000517525.1. Lineage (NCBI taxonomy): Eukaryota > Metazoa > Arthropoda > Merostomata > Xiphosura > Limulidae > Limulus > Limulus polyphemus. Next base: position 63,108 of record NW_013667463.1, read on the forward strand.
TAGCTAAGAAAGAAGCTGCTGGAATCATTCAAATGATGCAATGGCTCCCACAGAGCCCCGATCGCAACCCAATTGAGCAGATCTGGGACTTGATAGATCAAAAACCTGACAAATCAAATGTTAGTTCCAAAGAAATTTTATTGGAGTGTATTAGAAACATTTGGAGTAAAATCCCAAAGGACTGTTTGATAAGATATGTTGCAACAATTCCTGAAAGACTGTCTGCTGTTATTAAAGCAAAATATTAACTGTTTGTTGAACTCCAGCACTTCCACTGAGTTCTATATATGAAGATTAATAACATTTTGATGTTTAACTTGTGATTTGCCTTCCATTGTTCTTTGAAAGTAGCCTGAAATATATCTTTTTACTTTGTCATACCACTTTTGCACAGTACTGTATATAACTTGAACACTAGAGTTTGTTTACAGTACTCTGTGACTATTTAAACCAATATATATATATTACTTGATGAGGATAGTTTGTTTACAGTACTCTGTGACTATCTAAACCAATATATATATATTACTTGATGAGGATAGTTTGTTTACAGTACTCTGTGACT
>NW_013667463.1:64468-69067 GCF_000517525.1 Limulus polyphemus
GTTTATACAACAAGAAGACATAAATAATGTTTGGCTATATATGTGTTACGGGTTACACGTCAGCCTGCTCTGTTTATACAACAAGAAGACATAAATAATGTTTGGCTATATATGTGTTACGGGTTACACGTCAGCCTGCTCTGTTTATACAACAAGAAGACATAAATAATGTTTGGCTATATATGTGTTACGGGTTACACGTCAGCCTGCTCTGTTTATACAACAAGAAGACATATATAATGTTTGGCTATATATGTGTTACGGGTTACACGTCAGCCTGCTCTGTTTATACAGCAAGAAGACATAAATAATGTTTGGTTATACATTCGCGACTGGTTACAGGTCAGCTTACACTGTTTATACAGCAAGAAGACATATATAATGTTTGGTTATATATGTGTTACGGGTTACACGTCATACTGCTCTGTTTATACAGCAAGAAGACATATATAATGTTTGGTTAGACATGTGACGGGTTAGATGTCAGCTGGTTCTGTTTACGTTCTTAGAAAGATATGTTTGGAATATTTCAGGTTTTCAACAATTTTCAAACAAACTGAACTAAATAAGCCTAACAGTTATTCGTTTGAAGATATATATATATCTATCCACTAAGAGTAATTATGTAAAGGATGAATAAAAAATAAAATTATTACGTACAAATAGATTAAGTTTATTTCATAAGTTTCCCGGTGGAACAGCGGTGAGTCTACGGACTTAAAACGCTAAAATCCGAGGTTAGATTCTCCGCGGTGGAATACATCATATAGCCCAAAGTGGCTTTGCTCTAAGAAAAACAAACAATTATTTCATAAGTTCATTTGAATGGCGAACAAATTTTCTGCGTTTGAAATATTGCGGTTTATTAAAGTAACGCCCTCTTGTGTTTTATTTCACATCCATAGTGCATTTGATACAAACAAACTCTATTTCATAAGGCTTGTTTTCGATCATATAAAAAAAACGAAATGTCTTCCACGCCTTGTTCGTGTAAGATCGTCTTGTTTTTAGTTAGGGTGTGTTAGAAAAATGGAAAGTAGGCCATAAAGTAATTTACGGGTACCTTGACGTCACTAGGTAATGATAAGATATCATTAGTCAAAACGAATGAATTACAAGCTATGTACATATACCAGCTTTGATATCATATATGCTATCATGTATGTCTTTCAATCATTCTGCATTAGCAACTGATAAAATATTATTGGGCTTAGAGCAAACTTATTATTAAGTGAGAAATAATGTCATGAAAAATTTCAAATTATGAATTACGTTTTGCACACTTACTGAAGACTTGGAAATGTTTTCTTGTAAATTTACCTAAAAAAATCATTACAGTTCAGAAAAGTGGCTAGATTTCTTAATACATATATGTAGAGTAAGAAGTCCTGGGACTTTTATCGTTGATTTTATCCAAGACAATGATTATATTTGTTATATTTCGATGGACTATTCGAATAGATTATTCTTTGGAAGTTTAATGTTAATACTAATTATATTTTTTTCAGTTCAATTTGATTTTGTAAAGGAAAATAAAGGTTCACTGATAATATGCTTGAAATTTTTTATTCTGTTTTTTTAAGTTCAACATTCAAGGAACTAATTTAGATAAATCTAAATACAATTTTAATGAGCTGCTTAAAAAAATATTGAACATTTGGAATGTTACAAATAAGCTAGAGAAACAAAGTGTTTCATTCTTTGATACCTAGTGAAATAAATACTTGTGTTCCGCTGTAGAGACGTGTGTATGTTTTATTATAGCAAAGCCACATCAGGCTATCTGTTGTGTCCACCGAGAGGTATCGAATCCCTGATTTTAGCGTTGTAGGTCCGAAGACTTACCGCTGTCCCACCGAGGGACTCACAGAGGCACCAATGTACCGATCAAGCTCCTCCATTATCCCCATTTTTATATATCTACCCCAAGGGAGGGAGGAGGGGCTCCGTACGTAAACAAATCGTTAGGACACTCACACGTGGTATCTGAGCATGTGTGCTAAGTTTGATCCCACAGTTTCAAACTTGGTGCCCTTAGAATAGCGAGTGGAGCCAAGAACATAAATTTTAATGTAATTACAGTACTGCAACCCTGCAAATGTATTCCTAGATCCACTTCGTATTTGGATGACCTTCAAGACGTGTTTTAGCACCCTTTTTTACTCCATTCATAGAGGCTATAGCTAGTCCAGTTGGAGTTCATGTCCAGAAAAACTCGCTAGGACGCCCTTCGGTGGTACCTGTGCATTTTTGTCACGGTTGATCTTACTATCTTTTGAGTAGGGGCCAAGTACACAAAATCCGATGCCAGACTAGGCTTCAGTGACTCAGAAAACCTACTCTTAGACCCCCATCTTGTCTGGGTGATCTTCCTGAAGCATTTTAGTTCCTTGGTAGGGAGACTATGCTATACAGATAAAGACACACCCTGTCCGCTTGAAACGTCTGGTCTTTCTAGTTCCAAAACTGTGGAAGGATTTAGTTGTACATAGCTACAAATGGAATTAATATAGAATTTGATGAGCGAGTACCTATCTTGCTGATCACTTTAGGTAATATAAGCTTGAAATTTCCAAGTCTTCAGAGTTACATGAAAATTTAAAATCACACCAAACAACATTCCAATATGATATAGCTGTAAACTGTGAAGGTAACGATAAACATTTGTAATGAATGAGTCATATTGAATTAGTAAGTACAAATCCTGTATAAAGCCTAATTTGTTGCTTATCTACAAAAATACTGTGGAATGAGAAATATTATAAGTAATTATTGAATAGTATATTGAATGTAATGTACATTTTTTACACCTAATTAGACTGCATGCAAGAAACTGACCACGACAGTTTGAAGGGCACTCGTTTTGAAAATGAAACAGGTAAAAAAAAATGTATTTTGACATAGCTGCAGTTGACAGTAAGTTAATGTTTCTGGTCGTTAGTTGACAGTAAGTTAATGTTTCTGGTCGTTAGTTGACAGTAAGTTAATGTTTCTGGTCGTTAGTCGACAGTAAGTTAAATGTTTCTGGTCGTTAGTTGACAGTAAGTTAATGTTTCTGCTCGTTAGTTGACAGTACGTTAGTGTTTCTGGTTCATTAGTTGACAGTAAGTTAATATTTCTGGTCGTTAGTAGACAGTAAGTTAGTGTTTCTGATCGTTAGTCGACGGTAAGTTAATTTTTCTGGTCGTTAGTTGACAGTAAGTTAATGTTTCTGGTCGTTAGTCGACAGTAAGTTAATGTTTCTGGTCGTTAGTAGACAGTAAGTTAGTGTTTCTGATCGTTAGTCGACGGTAAGTTAATTTTTCTGGTCGTTAGTTGACAGTAAGTAAATGTTTCTGGTCGTTAGTTGACAGTAAGTTAATGTTTCTGGTCGTTAGTCGACAGTAAGTTAATGTTTCTGGTCGTTAGTAGACAGTAAGTTAGTGTTTCTGATCGTTAGTCGACGGTAAGTTAATTTTTCTAGTCGTTAGTTGATAGTAAGTTAGTGTTTCTGGTTCATTAGTTGACAGTAAGTTAATATTTCTGGTCGTTAGTTGACAGTAAGTTAGTATTTCTGTCGTTAGTTGACAGTAAGTTAGTGTTTTTGGTCATTAATTGACAGTAAGTTAGTGTTTCTGGTCGTTAGTTGACAGTAAGTTAGTGTTTCTGGTCGTTAGTTGACAGTAAGTTAGTGTTTTTGGTCATTAATTGACAGTAAGTTAGTGTTTCTGGTCGTTAGTTGACAGTAAGTTAGTGTTTCTGGTCGTTAGTTGACAGTAAGTTAGTGTTTTTGGTCATTAATTGACAGTAAGTTAGTGTTTCTGGTCGTTAGTTGACAGTAAGTTAGTGTTTCTGGTCGTTAGTTGACAGTAAGTTAATGTTTCTGGTCGTTAGTCGACAGTAAGTTAATGTTTCTGGTCGTTAGTTGACAGTAAGTTAGTATTTCTGATCGTTAGTTTACAGTAAGTTAGTGTTTCTGATCGTTAGTTGACAGTAAGTTAGTGTTTCTGGTCGTTAGTTGACAGTAAGTTAATGTTTCTGGTCGTTAGTTGACAGTAAGTTAACGTTTCTGGTCGTTAGTTGACCGTAAGTTAGTGTTGCTGGTCGTTAGTTGACAGTAAGTTAATGTTTCTGGTCGTTAGTTGACAGTAAGTTAGTGTTTCTGGTCGTTAGTTGACAGTAAGTTAGTGTTTCTGGTCGTTAGTTGACAGTAAGTTAGTGTTTCTGATCGTTAGTCGACGGTAAGTTAATTTTTCTGGTCGTTAGTTGACAGTAAGTTAATGTTTCTGGTCGTTAGTTGACAGTAAGTTAATGTTTCTGGTCGTTAGTCGACAGTAAGTTAATGTTTCTGGTCGTTAGTCGACAGTAAGTTAATGTTTCTGGTCGTTAGTAGACAGTAAGTTAGTGTTTCTGATCGTTAGTCGACGGTAAGTTAATTTTTCTGGTCGTTAGTTGACAGTACGTTAGTGTTTCTGGTTCATTAGTTGACAGTAAGTTAATATTTCTGGTCGTTAGTTGACAGTAAGTTAGTATTTCTGTCGTTAGTTGACAGTAAGTTAATGTTTCTGGTCGTTAGTTGACAGTAAGTTAATGTTTCTGGTCGTTAGTTGACAGTAAGTT
>NW_013667463.1:70067-74286 GCF_000517525.1 Limulus polyphemus
AATGTTTCTGGTCGTTAGTTGACAGTAAGTTAGTGTTTCTGGTCGTTAGTTGACAGTAAGTTAGTGTTTCTGGTCGTTTGTGTTATTGTTGTTAGGAAACTATGCTGTAATAAAGTGTTTTGGAGTGATCCGACCGAGAGAAATGATGTATCATTTTCGAAAACGTAGAATGCATTTATAATCAAAACGGAAAGCTGAAACATATTTTTTCATGAATATAGAATTATCTTTGATTTCTTATAAATAACATTTCTATATAATGTTTGTACTGCCATCTTTTTTTTTCAGGAGAAAATAACGTGTGTGTGTGTGTATGAGGGAGAGAGAGAGCACGTGTTGTATGAGCAGCGATAACTAGCTATGAGGGGAAATTGTGAAGAAACTGACAGCGCTCCCCCTCCCGTAATCATAAATTTCCAGTCCAAAGAAGATCGTTTTGTTGGGGGTCTAGGAACAGATTTGCAGAACTCAAATCTGGCATCGAAATTTTTGTTCCTAGTCCTCCTAGGGATCTTGAGACCCCATTTTTGAAATTGTATTCATGCCTCCACTCACAAACTAACAAGACGAAAGTTGGCACATGTGCTCAAATAACGTGAACTGGTGTCATAAAGGGTCTATTTTTTCGGGTAATGACCCCGCCCCCCATCCCCTTAAGATAGCTATAGAAGTAACTGAGGTAATGGGAGAGCATGACCGGTACATTGGGGCCTCTGTGAATCAAACTGGGCCATTTGATCCCCGCAGTAGAGCGCAGGTATTTCATGCTATACTATACTTAATTATTTTCAGCGAATTTTTAGAGATGGTAGTAGATAGTTCGTTTATACGCACATGCTATACGTGGCTCTCAAAATATTATTTCAATATTTCTTTCAAAATGTGCTTTGAATTTATTAGACATAAGAAATTACTCATGTCTTGCAATATTTTCAGAGAACAAAGTATACTAAACGTGTGTTATGAATACATAAGTGCTGTCATTAGCAACCCTTTCCTTTACACCTGCTGTAGTTTATTATTCCAAGTTATTGCCATTTTTTTTATAATCATGATATCTCGCGTCTATTTGCATAACTCTGATCTGCATAACCATCCTAAATTTTAATATTAGCTTCTCTCACCTGCTGTCATAAAATGTCTCGAAACTTCCAAACATTCATCTGCACATGGTAACAAAAATATTTATTTGAACAGACCACTTTTGTAATAGAAACAAAAATCAGTAGAGTTATACGCCGAAAATTCTTTTTTTATTATATGTGTCATAACCGAGAATGGAACGAGACCTCAGCTACTCATTGGTTTTAATAAGCTTAAAGAACAGTACAAAAACTGCCAAAAAACAAAGTGCTTTTAATGAGCTTTTAGATAAACTGTTTCCAATCTAACGCCATTTGAATAAGATGTTTAAAATAATGTTTTCTTTATGATGCGACTATTTTTTTATATTTTAAGACTGAATTCTAAACCAAAGTGTTTATAACACGTTTTTTATTTTTGTAATTCCGCCAAAACTGCTTTTTAAAAGGGTCTTTAATGATTGACAATTGGATATTTTGTCCTCCACAGATCAGGAATTTTAACGAACATGTCAGAGGTGTATGAAATTAATATGACGTCACTTGAGGTCTATTTGAGTTAGTTTGCAGTTCTGTTTACATTAATGCGCCACATGCAATGAGGAAGACAGCTTCGAAGCTAATAGAATTACACGGGAACTTATAGAGTGACGAATCATGTAGTTTGATGGGGCAAGTAAGTAAATTCCACTAAGTTTGATTTGGTTGTTGTTAAGCATAAAGCTACATAATGGGCTATTTGTGCTCTGTCCATCACGAGAATCGAAACCAGAGTTTTAGCGTCGTAAGACTGCAGAATTACCACTGAGCTACTGGGGAGAAAGGGAGGAAGTTCAGTATAAATTCGGATGTAAAAGGCTTGATTTTAATAATGCATAAGTACGAAGCCTAATAAAATATAATTTGATGTATAAATTTATTAATCATCAATTAAATTTACATAAATGTTTCACATGATCATAATTAATTATCTTATCTCACTAAATAAAATTAATAGATTGTTTGTTTTAAGTTATGCACAAAGCTACACAATGGGGTATCGAAACCCGGTTTTTAGTGTTGTAAGTCCGCAGACATACCGCTGTGCCACTGGGGGGTTAAATTAATAGAACTCTTGAAAGACGTTGGGTCTAAAAAAAAATGAGGTAAAGAAACAGAATAGATATATCAGACTATTTCCGATTTATTTTGCTCATCTATCTACTAATACATGCGTGGCCTTGAGTGTCCAACTTGTAATTTTAACAATTCTAATACTTCCACCCAAATACTTTTAATAAGTTTTATTAAGTGTAACTCTACACTGAGAGCATTAAAGCGTGTGTTTTCGGGGGTGGGTGGTGGTTACCCTACACAGAATTTTAGGATTCATGTGTCACATACCACTGCATTGTAAGTGGGATTTGCACTTTAGAGCCGTGGGTGCATTATAAGAGTGACAATCATATTCCACTATTCAATCAGATACCTTATAAACTTCCTGAGAAGAAGCATAATATTTAAAAATAAAAATAAAAATTGAGTACATCTAACTAGCCTTGTCCCTCCCAATTGCTTAACGGTAAGATTAATGACTTAGAACGCTAAAATGCCGGGTTCAATCCTTGCGACGGACACAATGTGCGTGCGGCTTTACGTTCAAAACAAACAAATAAATAGATGATCTTCGAACAATCCCTTAAAGAAGGATCAATTAACGATATTTAAAAATATATATTTTTTGAAAGACATACGTGTTTTTTGTTGTTGGTTTTTTACCTATGAGTTAATTGTGAAAATTCGCTATTTCTTTTAGTTTTGTTTACAACATATTATCCACAAACTCAAGTGTTGATATACTACAACAGTACATATAAAAACTCGCACTCAAAGCTTGAGACTGTTTGTTTTGAATTTCGCGCAAAGCTACACGTGGGCTATTTGCGCTAGCCGTTCCTAATTTAGCAGTGAAAGACTAAAGGGAAGGCAACTAGTCGTCCCATCTATTGTCAACCCTTGGGCTACTCTTTTACCAACTAATAGTGGGATTGACTGTCACATTATAACGCCCCCGCGGCTGAAAGAACGAGCATTTTTGGTGGGACGGGGATTCGAGCTCGCGATCCTCAGATTGCGAGTCAAGCACCCTAACCACCTGGCCATGCCGGGCCGCTTGAGGCAATTATTGACAGTGAATCTTCCAGAAATAGACTCTAAAAAACAACATCCATGAATATAGGATCATCAGTATCACGTTTCGGTATTTTGAACGAAAAATATTTTCTGCCAGAAGATATGAATATAATCGTTATTAACGGTAGTTATTGCATCTCCGTGCTTATTTAATTTTCCTCATATTAAAATCGTTAGAATATTATTTGTTTGTTTGTAATTAAGCGCAAGGCTACACAATGGGCTATCGGTGTTGTACTCACCACGAGTATTGAAACCCAGTTTTTAGCGTTTTTACTAGTGGGCGGGGCATAATATAGTTTTGAAAAATTTATGAGAGCTCATTGGTTTTCATAGCCTGATTTTCTAGTCTCTGAGAGCTATTTACTTTAACCAACTTTAACCTACTATTACGCAGTTCTTAGAAACTAAGACTCATAATCAGACGTATGCGTAACTGTCATTATCCTTCAAGTGTAAGGCCCCCCAATAGCACAGCGGCATGTCTGCGGACTTACAACGCTAGAAACCGGGTTTCGATACCCGTGGTGGGAGAGCACAGATAGCCCATTGTGTAGCTTTGTGCATAATTACATACAAATCAAGTGTAAGAAATGTTATACTTACGCAGTTCTTAGAAACCAAGACTCATAATCAGACGTATGCGTAACTGTCATTATCCTTCAAGTGTAAGAAATATTATACTTTAAGAACATCAAAAGCTTATCTATAATTTTGGTATAATATATTTTTGCTTGAGCAGTTTCGGATTTTGTTTTAATTGCAGAGAGTTTTGTTTCTTAGAACTCAGGATTTATACAGACAAGATATGCATAAGTTATTTATAATTTGTAACTAAAGAACTGAAGATGGCGACTGTGTAATTATCGAAACATCCGTGCTTACTTCGAGCAGATAAAAATACTGGAGCTAATATTTTTTTATTTGACAAAATTTTAATTAATTCCTATATTTAATAATACATG
>NW_013667463.1:75250-93209 GCF_000517525.1 Limulus polyphemus
CACCTGGCCATGCCGGGCCCAACTAGTTGTCAGAGTTGACCTATTTTGATGAGAGTTTTTGGGTATACATGGCCAGAAACATAAATATTTCAGCACAAACAACTATAAGAAGTATTTGAACAAGAGTGGTAAGAGACAAAGTATACAAGGTGGCATGAAGTAGGGGTATGAAAGAAGCAGGAGTAATGCTATAATTCCCCAATAATTTCAAATAGATATTAATTACTGCCGAAAATGACTCAAAGCCAGAGTTATATCAAATCCTTCCAGATTAATTTTTCTCCTGGTTAATGTGCTGGACTGTGAAACTGAGGTTCAAAGTTTGAGTCCCGTTACCGCCAAAAATTGATAAAAAAAAATTCAACTTTTCGGTTTGATAATAGAATTGACAGTGGATAGTGTTCACTAGCCGTCTTACCTCCAGTCTATTACCTTAAAATTGGGGACCGTTAGTGCTTATAGCGCTCATGTTGCCTTATCTCCAGTCTATTACCTTAAAATTGGGGACCGTTAGTGCTTATAGCGCTCATGTTGCCTTACCTTCAGTCTATTACCTTAAAATTGGGGACCGTTAGTGCTTATAGCGCTCATGTTGCCTTACCTTCAGTCTATTACCTTAAATTTGGTGACGGCCAGGGCATATAGCGCTCGTGTAGCTTTGTGGAAAATCCCAAAAATGAACAAACAAGCAACTCTTTTAAGAAATTAATTAGCATCTTTCGTTACGAAGTTGGTGAAGAAAAAAGCAGAAGCATAAAAGCTAAAATTACTTGATTTGTCTAAGTCTGTTGATATCTATTGAAACATATTGAATAAAACACACGTGCACGCAATAGACAAAAATATTTATTAAAATGTAATAAATATGGTCGTGTCAATTAGCGAAACATTGATTAATCTTCTATGTGAAATTGTGTGGTGACCTGACTAGAATATTATGTAAATAAAACTACTTTTTCTGGTGTATATCGATCACGTTGTTCGACTGTCATCTTTCTTTTTCATTGAAACTCAACATTGATGTCCAATTATATTCTGCCCCTTGGTGTGACATCGGTAAGTTTACGGATTTACAACGCTAAAATCTACGAATCGATTTCGCGCGGTGGACAAATTAAATGGCTACATGTGGCTTTTTTCGAAAACAAACTGACTCTTATATTCTAAAATATGCGTTTCTTTTTATATTTAATTTATTGGAAAAAGAAACTCTTTTAATATGTCGAATATGTTTTTTTTAAAGTTTTATAGAAAGATCCGAAATAGGTTAAAGCATAGATAAATAACCAATTTAAAATCATGATTAATACAAACATACCCGTGGTGGGAAGATCACAGATAGCTCTTTGTGTAGCTTTATGCTTAACTCCAAACAAACATTTATATTATAAAACTCAAAGAGACTTTTCAAGACTTTAGAAGAAAGCTTATTTCTACTTTAAAGCCCGAAGACATATTTTAAAACTTCAGTATAAAAACTAAAGAGACAATTCAAAACTTTAGTAGAAGCATTTCTAGTATGGAAACCAGAGAATCAATTGTAAACTTTGCTTAGTTGTAGAGTTTTTTTATTTTTTTCATACTTTACTTGGACTTATAATGACATGTTTCACAAACTAAAAAGTACACGTAAAACTTAAATATACCTCCCGTTAGTTGTTTGTTTACTGACCTTTATTGGTTTTGGCGTTAACGACTCAAAATGCTGATTATTCGTGAATACATACCAAGCAATGTGTTTCCTGAAGACCTCTGGTTTGTGCTGCCACCTCCTGGGCATTCATAGAAACTTTTCTAGTTTCGTAAGTCTGTCGATTTCAATAATTTACGCATTCTTAGATTTACAGCACTCTTGTATATAGTGGGCAACTCCTTATGTGTTATGTTACATTTGAAATCTAAAAAAACAAAACAAAATAGATAAATATTTCATTGTATTGGTTTATTATTAATAAAGATTTTTTAAACTCTACTAAAATTCGAGGAACTTATAATATGAACAAATCACTTGGAAGAATCTAAGTATTAGTATTAAGTTTTGCTCTCATCATTTAGTTGGGAAGACAATAGTTTAGTTCATACATCAACAAATTTATAATTATGAATCATCATTGAAGTTGCTCTGGGAATGAATACTGATTTACTTGTGTAATCGTTAAAGTTGCTATGGAGATAGATGGAGAAGTACTTATAATAATCAATAAAGTTGCTATTTAGATATATCAGTTACTAGCTGGATAATCGTCACAATCGATAGATTTATGTGAAAAAAACTAAAGCAAATAAAAAAAAACATCAACATCAGCTCTCATTGTTGAGTGAACTCATACTTTCGGAAAAGCCAATTCATTTAAGGATTTTACTATATACTTCAGCAACGGAAGCTGTTTAGTTCCGCTGGGGGGGGGGGGAACTAAACTATTGCTGAAAGCTGTTTAGTTCCGCTGGGGGGGGGGGAACTAAATTATTTTCTTCGACATTAATAATTACAAGTGGATATGAAGATTTGGTTACAGGCGGTGACTGATCATTGTTGTGTGTATTTAAATACGAACGTTTGTGGTTGGTATATTTGTTTGCTTGACTGCTGGTTTCAAAGTTAATACACTACTTCGATCAAGTGTCATTCAAACAGAATTCAAGAAATGTTTTCAAGAGTCTTTGTCGTTTCGTAACAGGAAGTTGTTAAATTTCTGGCACTAAGAATGGTTGAATAAGTATTTACAATGGGCACAGTAAAGGTATATTAACATCTCTCTCTCTCTCCTGTGTAATAATGTTATCACAGATGTATCTCAGTCTTCTCCATACACAGGACACAGCACAGAACCTTCTTTAACGCGGCTGTAAAGAAGTAAAAATAAATAAAACTGAATCCAAGGTCTCAGCTTCTGATATGTTGGTAATTTTTGGTCAAAACGTCAGCGCATTATGTGATAAATAAAGGCAGGAGTATTTTAACTGTCAGGGATTAAGGAAATTGATCAAGACTGTCACCGAATAATTCTTTTCGGCCTTGAACAACGAGCCTCGCAGTGTTTTTACCCGCTAATCGTCGGTCTTGTGTCAAAATCAGTCTCGCTGTGATGTCTTCGCGGCGATTTCAAACTTCTAGGCCCGACAAGGTCTGATAACCAGCGTAGCTTAGCTTGCTATTTTAAACGTTCTAGATTTTCACCATAACACTTTAGGGTTAGTTATTGGAGCGCCCTCCCTTAACGCATTAACTGATAAAAAATTAATCCATGCCTTAGCGGAACTTAATTTTTGCTCTTTAGTTCAATGGAAATGAAAGGCGCTATGTGTCCGCGGAATTGAATTCATTTGTAAAATAAAGAAGTCCACTTAAAACAAAGTTAACATTCAAATCTCGCATCTCTGTGAGAGATCTATAACGAGGTGTCTTGTTTACATTTTTATTTGAAAACTAGCAGTGAGTTTGTTTGTTTGTTTATAGCGCAAAGCTGCATAATGGTCTATATATGCGCTGTCCACTGCGGGTAATCGAATCCCGGATTTGAGCGTTGTAACTCCGTTAACTTACCTTTGACTCACCGGAGAGACAACTAACAGTAAAGAAAGGAGCCACTTTTCTTGCTGTAGATGTGTTATATTGAATTACAGTTTGCTGAATGATCAGCGAACTAACTGTAGTGAAAACGAACTAAATTTGTTTTGTCATTTCATTTAATTGAATCTTCTGCCACAAGAAAAGAATAATAACAAAAACTAATCATATTTACCCCCCCCCTTCCCTACCCTCTCAGTGTGCACAGTTGTAAGACTGCAGACTTATAACGCTAAAAAGCGGGTTTCGATAATAGTGGTGGGCACAGCACAGATAGCATATCATGTAGCTTTGTGCTTAACTACCAACAAACAAACAAAAGATTTTTTAAATAAAGCAAAAACAATATTAATTTAACTCCAAGTTCACGACTTCACCAGGCCCAGATTAGTGATAAACCTGTTTTATGTAATATCTTGAAAATTTTTCAAATTTAATAAAGCTATAGAATAACGATAGCTGAGGGTTAAGGTTTCCATTTTATGAAGACGAAACGTCAGCACTCTTGTCTTACTGGGGAATTATTCACCATGGTTTGCCCTTCTGAGGCCCAGATTAGTGATAAACCTGTTTTATGTAACATCTTGAACATTTTTCAAATTTAATAAAGCTGTAGAATAACGATAGCTGTGGGTTAAGGTTTCCATTTTATGAAGACGACACCTCAGCACTCTTGTCTTACTGGGGAATTATTCACCATTGTTTGCCCTTCTCATAACAAACAGTTTTTAGTTTCTGGTTGGCCTAGTGGTTACGATGCTCAACTCGTAATATGTGGTTCGCGGGATCGAAATCCCGCTCCGAACATGCTCTAGCTTTCAGTCGTAGGGACGTTATAATGTGACGGTTCTTCCCATTATTCATGAACAAAGAGTAGCCGAAGAATTAGCGGTAGGTGATTGCCAGACTGTTGCCTCTCCTGTTGGTGGCAGTTCAAAATTATCTGGCGGCATATGGACTTAATAAAATTTGTCATAAACAAACAAACCAAAAAACAAACATTATAAAACCAATTTCTTGCCTAAACGCGGTTGCTTTTTTCTGTGATATTTCCTGTTTTAATGTTTAGAAAACAAGTGTGAAACACAGAAATATGAAAGGACGGTCCCCTGTCTCGTATTACGTGAAACTGCAAAGGGAAATGATGTTTCAAATGCAATAAAAGGGATTTACGTGTATGCGACCACGGGGGGGGGGGATATCCATTGAAAGCAAGTTATCAAAAAAAGAGGACACAGAGATTTTCGAAAGCCAAAGCTGCTGTGTTTTTTTGGGGGTGGTATTACAGATAGTCATTCGGATATTAATGCAGTTCATTTCAAAGCTGGTATTGTTTCCTTTGTTATAACATTTTATAAAAGTCATATTGTGTACCTTATCTGTTACAGTTCGATGAAAGAGGTCAACTTGTACAATTAGCTTGGTTTGATTGTTTGTTTAATTTAGAGCAAAGCCACATTGGGCTGCGCTGCTGTTTCCCGCGCAGGAAGTCGAACCCCGGATTTTAGCGTTGTAAGTTCGTAAACGTATCAATGTCCTACCGGGAGAAAATCAGCTTGTAAGCTGTATCAAAATCATTCATATTTCCTTCAGTAGTTTGGACTCTTTATATATGTAAATATATATATATATATCAAAGTCTAAGCAATAAAACAATCAAAAGTGAATAATTAGCAATACCGGTTCTAATGGTGAAAATTTATCATGACATTTAAATGATTTTCGCCTCTCTTGAAGCCGAAGATTCAGGGATAAGAAAAGAAAAATGTCATAAGCACATAATGTATCATAAAAAAAGTAAATCTATATAAATATAATGGTAATGTCTGTTGTATGTCCACGTAACTACTTCGCAGGGTATGGATGGATCTTCACCACATTTGGTGTGGAGGTTTATTGGGTCCTTGAGGAGATATATAAACATTTTCAGTTTTGCATTTTGCGGTTTTTATTGGTGTTTTAACGTTTTTTACCACTACGTCGCCCCCTGTTGATGGATCCGCACCAAATTTGGCATCAAGGTTTGTTGGTTTCACATTTTGTGTTTTGCCGTTTTTTATGAAGTTTTTTACAATTACATATAAGGGAAGCAACTTTTCATGTCCTAAGACAACCTTTCATTAATCACGAATTTACATAACTTCCGTCCGGGGGACGAGTACTCCAGCTAGTTAAAGAATATTTTTACTAATCAATAAGCCGAAAAGCTGAGTTTGCAGCTAAAGATCAGATGTAACGATAAATTCAATTTTTCTTTTGAAATAATAAACCCAAACTTTTCCGCTCTATATAAAATAGCTTAAAATTCAATTTAATGACAAGTTTTATTTCTCTATATAAAATAGCTTAAAATTCAATTTTCTTTGAAGGACTGATGTGACCTAGTGGTTAACATATCCGGACTATGAGTACGATAATTCATGGTTTGCGACCCGTTGTCACAAAAACGCGCTCATTCTTTGGGCACGCTATAAAAGTTCGGGAAAATCCTACTCGTCGATCAAGGACGAATAGCCCAAGAGTTGGCGATAGGTGTTTTTGTCTAGTTACCTTTCCTCTAGTCTATAAGTTGAATATTAGGAACGGTTATGTGCATATTGCCTTTTGTGTAGCTTTGCACGAAATTCTGAAACAATATTAAAATTATTATTTAAAAGTGTCATATACAAACTAATAGATTAAAAATTAGTAATCAACCGGTAAGTCTTTGTAAAAAGCAACAACAGCAAAATATTAATTTTTATCACACCTCACAGACCTGGGTAATCGTGGCTAATTCCTAAAGATGAATTTTCCATGCTAAATTTCACGTAATAAGATGTAAAGTTTACAGACTTAGGTAGTGTGCAGAAACAGGCCTATTTTCTCTTTGTTGAATAACACAGAATTGACGCAGACATTTGTTTGTGTATTTATGGCATAGCTACTAAGGCTATCTGCCACCGACCCTAATTTTAAACTGCCCATCACAGGGAAGACAACTGGCCAGCAACATTCACAGACTTTACCAACAAACAGTGGAATTGATAGTCACATTATAACGATATCGTAATGGAAAGGACGAACTTGTTCGGCATTGAGTTTGTGGTATATAAATATGTTACCCTATCTGCAAGAGAAGAAACGGTAAAACTTTCACTATCTTAATATGTCTATTGTGACAATCTATGGCAATCAAAACCTCTGCAATAAGTACTTGAACGCATATTTCATGAAAATATTCCATGTAATACATTCCAAACAGATAAGAAACTTCTTTTCTAGTTACTCTTTCCACCGACTTGGTTTGGAACAGATTCTCTCTAGAGTAGGTCTAAGCTTTACTCATAAAAATATTTGCCAGATCAGTACGTTCATGCAACATTTGTTTGGTTAACACCTAGAAGTAAATAATTTGGGTGTTGGGTAACTAAGTGATTCTGAAGAGCTTCATTCCTTACTATTCTGTTAAGCCTAAAACAACTGCACCTGTATGTAGGACATGTTTTTATTTTATACTGTATTGTGGAAAATCTTCAGCTCCGTTGCATATTTTAGAATATCTTATTTGTTGTTGTTTTTTAACAACGCTAGAACAAATAATAGAGATAACAAAACAACGTTATTCATGGACAAAATAGATAGGCACGTTTTTTTCGTTAACCACTATAGCTAGATTTATTAAAGATATCTATGCGAAATTTTAGAATTTTCAATTATACAAATAAAGAACAGAAAAATAATGTTTACGTGTAATTTTAGACCATATTTAGTGTTTGTTGCTAAAGATCTAATATTTAAACAAATGTAAACAGTTGGAATGGAGTTAAAACGAAAAACATACACTCTAGAACATAACGTTATGCCAACGTTAACTCGGCAATTTTTAGTACAATGATGCCACATCACTGATAGCAAAACGTTGTGTCCTGTGGTGTGTTTTCCTGATTATTTCCGTTTTTAGCTGTTTGTGTGTATATTTTTTAACTGTCAAACAGATGTTTCTCTAACATGAGATCTAATATTTAGCTAACAATAAAATATTTAATATTTCAAATATCGAAAAGTCTTCGAAACACTTGAATAACAAAAAAAAAAGGCATCCTGAACAATACATCCTTTTCTTGCTATACTTAAGAACGTAGTTTTTACGATACATTTAGGCTTTCAGTATTCAACGTCAAGGATTAAACTTTTTGTTTTCGTAATTTGTGTCATACCCTTTCTTATCAACGCTATTAAAAGAAAAGCATAATATTCATGATTTAGGTAAATTGCATTTTTTTTGCAACAAATTAAATGACCAGTCCAGAATACCCGTAATTTCAAACTATTAACCAGATGGTTTGTTTGTAATTAAGCGCAATGCTACACAATGGGCCATCTGTGCTCTGCCCACCACGGGTATCGAAACCCGGTTTCTAGCATTGTAAGTAGACATACCGCTGTGCCACTTGGGGGCATAACCAGAGAGAGAGAAGCTAGGCTGTAGCACTTGCTGGCATAAGGGCCGTGTATGGTTTCTTAAACCGAATAACGAGATTGACTGTTACATTTATAACACTATAACAGCTGAAAGTACAAAGCGTGTTCAGGGTTATTACGTCTCAAATCTTTAACTTTTCGATCATTAATATTTTGTATAGTCTATTTTTGAAATAGAATATAACAACTATAATTTATGGTTCAGGTATCACTTGTATGCAGCAATTCAAAATAGTAACATGCGGTTCGTAGTTGACCTACACAAATACAGAAATATATAAGTAAAAACCAACTGGGTCTTAAAATTAAATTTAACCCAACTAACATGTATTCTGGATAGTATAAAAGTCAAATGTCGTTCTGGTTATATGGTTAAGTGAATAAGTAACTTTTTGTTAGTTACCCGACAGAATGATGGATACAAACATTTACTAGTTGCCAGCAAAAGAAACAAAATGTGAACTTGTCGCATAGCAACTCATAGATTTATGATCTAGCAACTCGATAAAAAAATTATAAAACTAGTAATGTCATAAACTCGTTTTCAAATAACATTTACTGTTGCACAGTTGTCCACCGGTTGGTCAGCGGTAAATTTATAGATTTACAAGGCTAAGATCAGGAGTTTGATTCCTCGCGGTAAACGACTGCACAATTAAAAGCAGATTTAATGCTAGTTGTTGGGCGTCGTTTATTGTGGTAGACTTTCAGAAATAAAAGAATTATTCACGACACGCGACAAAATTAGTTCCATAATAAGACTTAAAATCAAAGTTTCGCAGAATTACAGCAACCCAATAACTAACCGTTATATTTCTCAGAAAAACGAGACCAAAATAAAGACATTAAGTTTTGATTTGTTCGACGCTCTTGCTCCGCAGTGGCACAGCGGTATGTCTGCGAACTTTCAACGCTAGAAACCGGGTTTCGATACTCGTGGTGGGGAGAGCACAGATAGCCCATTGTGTAGCTTTGTGCTTAATTACAAACAAACAAATCGACGTTCTTATTCAATTAGGCACAATTAATAACTCGTCAGTGAAAGTCTACACAGCTCTTACTTTATCAATATCCGTGTTAGAGTCATTGAAACATGGTGAAGATATCCAGAACTATAAAGTCTCCTTGCGTGAAGAAAGACAGTGCCATCCATATCTGTACACTATCCCTTCTTGTCTTCAGTCTTGTTCCGGTTAACTTATGGACTTTTTTGGCGGGGTGCTTTGTTGCACGATAAGAGCTATGTCTGTTGAATGTCGACCACTTGTTATTCTCTATAAAACTAACTGTAAAACACTTGATGGTTAGTGTGTAACCCTATCGTGATACTTTTACAGCGCTCTGTTATCTTATGAAAAACACACGTACAGACAACGTAAACTATACCTCTTCAAAACTCTGTCCGATTTATGTTAGACTTTTATCTATCTATCTGTTAATCTATCTATCTATAACGTAGAATATCATAGTTCGTTAACTTATGCATATTTATATTTTATACTGTAATGCGGACAATCTTCACCTATTTCTGCACGTGATAACGTGTGGCTTATTGTGTAAATATTAACATTTAGAATGTCGTGCTTGTTTGTGTTTTTAGGTAAAAAGGTTCCCAATGAGACATTTACGTCCTGTCCGAATTCCAAAGTTTAGCGTTGCAAGTCCGTAAACTTATAGTGGATCCAATGGGGGACTTGCATATTTAAATCATTATCCGACAAGTCTATTTGTGTATCCGCTTATAACTGGCGAACCGCTATACCGATTTTCACCAAACTGGGCATGTAACCTTAGAGCCCTCCGGGCAGTAACATGGAGAGGAGATGGAATTTGCGTTCGGATATGGCCTCCTTTAACACCCCAGAGCACTTATGTTTTCTCCCTGCGTTGAATGGGTACGTCAGCTGATATAAGTTATTTCGTTTGCGGGATTGAGATTTTTGTAATCTATAGGGATATCCAGTGAGAGACAGGATATATAGAAAGAGAGAGAGGTTATCAAATGAAATTTCATACTTTATTAATTTCATTATGACCTATGATTTCTGGAATATTTAATTAGGAACACTTTTTCTGCTTTACTTTCTTTTTAAATACCCATGTTAACTGTGCCACTTTGATTATCGTGTTTATTCTATTTTGTTTTCAATTAAATGATTATGCTGAATATCACCCATGATTTTAAAACATCTGTCACATTTTTATCCTGTACTAATTCACGTTGTGTATAAGTTTATTTATGAACTAGGCTATTTGTCCGTGAACTCCTCCAACAACAGTTTTGACGAAATTTGGTAGGTGGACTGTGTTTAGCCTTATCTATTTAGGCTAGTCTCATACTAGGTGTATCAAAGGGAGCTAAACTGCCCCTGGAAAGTCACCCAGGTATTATAGGAGCCTTTAGGTATGGTTTTGGAGTCGTTGAGCCCGAATATGGCATCGAAATCCCGAAGGTGACATGTTTGAAACTATATCCATACCCTCTCTCACGAACTAGCCAGAACACACGTTTATTAACAGGCAGGTGTCCTAAAGAAATGTTTTTCAGGTACGGGTACCCCTTGAAATAACTATAATAGTAACCGGGAACATTGGAGGAGCTTCATCGGTACTTTGAGGACACTGTAAAGAAGGATGAGACCTCTGAACCCTGCAAGTATTTTATACAAGTGTACATGATGTACCTCGTTCTCTAATCAACTGGATGTCAGTACTCTCGGACACGTTTCCTCTCAACGAAACACAATATCTTGACATTATACGCATGCGCAATTTTTGTACTTCTTAACATTAATTTCTTTGTTTGTTTGTTGGTAAGCGTAAAACTACACAATGGCTTTGTCTGTGCTCTGCCCACTGCGTATATCGAACCCAATATGTAGCGTTATAAACCTCCAAGCTAACGGTTAAGTCGCCGAGGGGAAGTTTCTAATGAAAACAGATATCTAAAAATTGGATAATTATAAAATTTTTAATGATTTAATTTTTTTTGTTCCATGATAAGGATTATGTCTAAAAATTTACATTAACATTCCAATTTCTATCCGTTTCGTAGAAGTTAAAAGTAAACATCTATTCAATATTTTAACTAAGTGTGTTCTTATAAACTCCTGTTCAAACTTTTCAGAACTTCGTTTAAAACACTTTTCTTTTTGGAATCATAATGGGACATTTAGCAAGTTTTTAGAACTCTAAATTTCAAACATATATCTATATATATTTTACTATTCACTCAACTATGAACTGTAACCATGAAATCAAGCATCACAGTCAACTGACTCAGAACTTCTGGTAGTGCTAAGGCCTCTTTCTTTTCTTTTTCTTTTATCTTACACACACAGAGAGTCATGAAAATGAAAAATAAAAATATTTTATTCTATTCAACGAGAGACGTTGAAAGTTGTTTTTTTTTTGCCAATTGTCAATTTTAAATAACGATAAATCGTTTTGTGTCTCGATACGTGAATGAATCGTTTACTTCGTGTTGATTAACTCGAGTTATGTATTCCGCTCTTCATTTCCGTTTATTTCTGGAGGTACCACCAAATCGACGTCACGTATAAGTGATTTAAAACTAAGGTTGGCAAAGTTGTCAAAGCTCTACGTTCAAGAAAGCAACGCCGCATATAATTATCTCGCTTGAAACACAACTCCAGTACGTGATGATCCCATGCAGGAATTCGTCGCCACTAAATGAGGCATTCTTGCTTTGCTCTCAGCTAGACCATTAAGATAATGTATTTAATCTTCCAAAAGAAGCTTTTCATTCCGTAGTAAAGTACAAGTAAGTACAATCCTAGTGCACACGACTCTTAATTAGCTTAATACATTTTATAGGATTTTGTCAGGATATCAAAATAATCTAATGAAAAATTTTAATCTTTGAGTTTTCTAGCGCATTTATTCATGTTATTTGATATATTCAGATTATTTCTTTCTCTCTAATATTATATTGGGTTTAAGGGAATCGACGAATGTTGACGAAACACGGGTCGTACAACATATAATGTGTAATTTAAATTCTATTACTGGAAATCCGTATTGGACCGGTAAAGAATGATGCGATTAAAATTATTATCGCTCTTATTGTAAGGTAATATAACAGGTATTGCAAGGGGTTATAAATCCATCTGGCAAAAGTTTACGCTGGTTACATCTTAGAGCAACACAGGAAGCTGTACCATTAGACGCTACATTATTTCTAACATTATATTTTCACAGTTCTTGTTTGTACCGCATGCGTCTGTTGCTACCACGTACAGTTTCTCTGTGTCACTTCTTTTATCCGTAACTGGCAAGTTCTATTAGATTCTTTAAAAAAATACATAAAAACAACAGCGAAAGATACAGTCGGTTTTAGGAGTTGTTATACATTATTAGATTAGATCAATTCTGGGGAATTCCGTTACTCGTCAGTCACTCAAAATCAAATAACATGATCATACAAGCCTCTCGTATTGGTGATTTGGTGGTGATTTCTCGATGGTTTTAAAAATATATATTTGACTGTGTGTGGTAGATTGGGTATTGCTGAAATAAGCAGTTAAACACATGAAAGATAGACACTTAAAATTAAACGATTTTACACCTTTTTTTTCTGTCAGAATCGGTGTTTCGGGTCTAAACTTAGTAAAAACTTCGTCGTAAAGAAAGGGCTTAGCCCGAAACGCCCATTTTAACAATAACGGAATATAAAGTGGTTATTATATCTGTGTATCTTCCAACTTTTTCAAACACTTACTTGTGTTTCTCTGCAATTATTTTTTATACCTATATAAATATAAATATACTCAAAACGAAAGGTGTGATATTTAAGGGCGTGAAGTAATGATACATGAAGTACACCTAAAATGGTGTATATTTACACCCTTGATATGTGTAAGTTTTCGCCGCTTTACCAACATAGGGTTTTCATCATACTTTAATAACATCATTTCTTCTTGGAGTGTAACTACATAAAATAATCTCTATGCTACATATCTTCAGAATTTTTGTAGGAAGAACACTGTATTTTCACAGACCTTTCACTTGTTATAAGGTTAATATTTAGCTCAATGGGAGAAACTTATAGGTCATCTCTTGCTGGTTTTTGAATCTACTCAGACGTGAAAATCGCCAAAGATTCTCTGGTTTGGAAAGTATCTTTAGTCATTGGCTTCAAGATTTCGGTATTACTTAGTTCTTATCATATACCGTAATTGGAATAATTTCTTTTAAATTACCCTTGTCCCTCGCCCAAGTGCCATCTTTAAAGTTTAGAAGTTACGCTAGAGGAAAGACAAGTTATCCAAATAAAAATCTTTTCTGCCGCCAATGCGCGACATACTGTCGTATTTCTTTGTAGAGCTCACTGTTTCTAACGCCCCAAGCTGCCTATGGCTCACAGTTTTAATGCGTAGCTAACAAGATGGACGCCTTGTTGTCCGCCAAGCAGAATTCGGGGTTTATTGCTAAGGGACCATTTGCGTTGCTCGCTTTCACGTAATTGACTGACGCAGTAATCAGAGGATTTTGTCCGACCACTTTAATTGGCGGGCGACTGGACTTTAACAAGGTCGAAGGTATCATGGGCTTGGTGTTTAGACAACCAGAGGGCAGGATGATCTAGCTGCTGTTTGAATACAGATTACGTTTTCAGGTCGTGATGGCTCCATCTTGGGTTTGTCTTCAGCAAGAGGCACCTTTGTTTGTTTCATAATTTGTGCGGGAAGTTACATAAATAACCATCTGCCGACTTTTAATTTTTGAACTAATAGACTAGAGGGGAAGGCAGCTAATATCCTTTGTCAAATCTTGGGCTACTCTTGTCAGACCGAACAATATGATTTGACCATCACTCTTATAGCGCATACATAGTCATAATAAAGTGCAGTGTTTTTGCAGTAAAGAGCCGAGAGCCATGAACTCTCGGAATCGCAATACGTGCACGCTGACTACTAGGCTTCGTCTGGCCCGAAACATGTTTTATGTAGTTCCATGTTACGTGTAGTAGAAACTAAAGAGTCGTGTTGTCAAACGAAATGACTCTGCCAAAGACATTGTGAATTTGTAAAACTTTAGGGCTAACATCGTAGTTTAAATTTTAAAGTTGAAAGACAAAATATGACGTTTAAAATATCGAAAGGCGCTGATGCAGTTAATTCAGACTTGATCCGAGGTTTTAATTTTCGCTGTTGTTTTATAAGTTATTAAAAAAGAAGCCAAATACAATGATTTATAAAACAGATATGAAGATATACCATTCGTTTAGACAGTCGCGGTATTTTACCCTTTAGGTTAATATTTTATTAAAAGAAGCAGCTTTTCAGTGTTAACTTACTTATAATCAGCTGGAGCTTTAATTATTTTTTTTTCTTCAGGTTTTGATTTAGTGTACATCAGTGTACAGCGACAGGGGAACTGTGTGTGTGAGATATAAAAGTCTACATTTCATTGGTCTAGCCAACTTCCCGCTATCTTATTTTCCCACAGAACATTGCAGACTTGGAGAAGTGGTTCTGCTTGAGAAGAGCAGCCAGCACGTGCCTGCAAGCACGTGTGTTATTTATCCCCATGGGAACATCAAAGTGTAGAGTGAACGACTACCATCAGAGTCGAAAGTAAACTTCAATCTTCAATATAGACCTGCGGGTTCTGGTGTCGAGTATGGCGGAATACCACAGTCTAACTTCTGGGTCGTCAGCTGTACAGCAAGAACGACTCCCTATGTGTTTACTTAAAGCTCAAGTAAACCTTATCCCACTTGTAGTTTATGAGAATTTTCCCATGATTCACATAGTGTCATCACTGACTGAGAAATGAAGCTTGAGATGACACTATCAAAAGATCCATTCTCTACTGAACTTATCACTCTTCGTTCTTCCTCATCGACTTCTTATTTTTGAGGATAAAACTTACTCTATATACATGTTTTGTTCGTGTGATTATTCTGTCCATGAAACACTAAAAACATCATTTTTATCCCAGGTGAACGAACATTAACTATAAATTTACCATTTTTAACCATGTTTTACACTTTGTATATGCCAAATTTCTTGGAAGTCTGTGAAACTGTTGACTACAGAGCCTCTAATAACATATCAGTTAATCTCAGTATGGGCTCCATGTATTCTACGTAAAAAATGACTGATTTTAATCCAGTCTCTTATTTACGTTTATGTTGAAACTGAAAAATAAAAAATTTTTTTTCATAGAAATGATACAATACGTGGACACTGCCTGTAGTGATAAGTATCAAAGCAAATTGATAATTTGAGGCTTAAGTAGAAATGTGATAAGAGGCATTGTATAGTGTATGTTTACAAAAGTGTACAATTATATGATGATGACATACATAATGCACACTTACTAAGAAGAAAACGTCATATTTTATACTTTCTTTATGTTCTAATGTTTATCTTCATTTTCCAAGAAACAGATCAAGATTCCTATATCTGTAATCTGAGATGACAGATTCTAACTAATGAATATCCTTTATGAAAATATCAAAAATACAACGAGCATTGCAAAGCGAAGTGGGCCTAGATTTCCTTGACTTACTTTTCACATTCAAATGATATATCGTCATTATTCCCCCCCCCCCCCCACCAAAAACAACAACAACAACAAAGAACAACAACAGATCAGAACTCCTCCTTAGACTGTATTCTGTGATTAATCTGGTTTAAGAGATTCCAAGGATTGAGAATATGGAGATAACTCCTATCCATAAAAAGACCTTTATACAGTGGTCAATATGAACAAGAACTGTCATAATTTAATTGTTTCTAATATCCCATCTCTGTAAATTGACCTTCCACAGTAATTTACTTGGACAACAATGGTCAGAACAGAATTACTACACAAGACAACTTATATAGACTAACTGTACATAGTAGTTTTCAAAGACATCAATAGTTGGATGTTAATGGTTCATAATAACATATTGTAATAAACTTATTAGTATTGGTATTTTAAAACTGAACATAAGCTAAACAGCCAAGTTAGAGTCAAAGTATAGCCGTTCCTAATTTCAAACTACTGAACAGAAGGAAGGTAACAAGTCAATAGCTCTCGCCGCCACAAGGACTTTGTTCGGTGCTTTGAACTGGATGGCAGGACTGATTGGACAGTCACTTTTATAAAGCTGCCACGGATGAAAGTGTGACACATATTCAGCAGTATTGCAACTCGAACGTTAGACCTCCGATACACAACCCTGAACCTTAACAAATATGGCCACGCTCAGTCAAATAATAGAACAGCATTGAAGAAGTTGATTTTAATGACAAAAACATCAAAGCTAGTAACTTAAAAAACAACTTTGTAAATAGAAAACAACAGAATACTAAAAAGACAAAAAGATCAAACTAAAAACTATAGGTTTTGGAAAAAACAGCCAGAACAATGAACTTCAACTAACACTTATCAAAGATAACATCATCACTGGTTACCCAACATTTAGTGTTAATTTTAGAGCTCAAATTATACTTTTAAGAATTCAAAAAATGAAGACTTGTGTAGTGAAAAAGATTAATGAATTGTTGTAAAAATTCCTGCATTACCTCGAAAACTTCAAGAGAAACCACAAAGAATCCAGTTTTACTGAACCAGCATTAAACCTCGATTATCTCAAAAACTTCGAGAGAAACTATAAAGAATCCACTATTACTGAACCGGCACGAAACCTCTGGACTATCTCGAAAACTCACAAGAGAAACCAAAGAATCCAGGTTTAGTGAACTAGCATCAAAATTTTGGATTATCTCGAAAGCTTCATGAGAAACTACAAAGAAACCAGCTTGATTAAATTGTCATCAAAACCCCTGCAATAATTCGAAACCTTTTAAAGAAGCCACAAAGAAACAAGTTTGATAGCTACAAAGAAACGAGCTTGATAGAATCGTTATTAAAACCCCTGTAGTACCTCAAGCGTTTTAAGAGAAACTGCACGAATAGTTAGCAGTCAATCTGGGTATGGTACTCTATCCAGAATTAAAGTCAAATATGAACATAAATCCTCATGAAAATAAACCCTCTGTACTTCTTTAAACAAACAAAAAATCCTAAAATGCTTTGACTTCAACGACTTTGCACTAAAGTTTGTGAACTCGCAATCACATGACACTTCGAACTACCTTGTATCGTTTAGTTTTACATCTAACGCTTCAATAACAGTTTGAATTAGCTCTAGCTGTTAGCCAGGTTCATAGAATTACGCAAGATTCAAATGCTTTCAACTAGATTCAAACTTTCAATTAAAATCCCTGTCCATTTTGATTTTTACGAATCTGGATAATCTGATGTAGGGATACATCACATGTAGATTCTTGAGTGTTTTTGTGTATTGGTACTTCTCAGTTTGGTTTCTGAGTAGTTTTGTGTAGAGGTACCTCTCAAGTGGATTCCTGAGTAGTATTGTGTAGAGGTACCTCCCATGTGGATTTCTGAGTAATTTTGTGTAGTGGTACATCTCAAGTGAATTCCTTATACAAGAGCATCTCTTAGGTAGATTCATCGGTAGTTGTATATAGGTGTACTTCTCAGGTGGATTCTTGGGTAGCTTGATATAGATATACTTCTCAAGCTGCTTGAATAAGTTCCTCTCATTTTTTTCCAGATCTTAGTAAATTGATGAAGGTCACTTAGATCTCCGTCATGCTTTTGTGACGAATTTATTATTATATATTTATTTTACTATTGACGCGTGTTTAGATTAAACTTATATTTAGAAACATACATAGCTTATAGTGTTAAATATGTATTGCAAAACTCCTGCCTATTCTCCAAAGTTGTAGAAGATCCTCGAGAGTAAGAATCAACAATATATATGTGTGTACGTAAAGGCTTGTGTTAGCGTCAGTATTGTTACGTAAAACTGAAATTTCGAGAAAGCCTTCATACGTCTATAAATATAACCAGCGCGACGCGCCAAAAAAAGGAGTATCT
>NW_013667463.1:93708-115147 GCF_000517525.1 Limulus polyphemus
GAAAACTGTGTATCAATCTTGTTGGCAAATATCATAAACTAACTATATATCGGCTTTTACTTAACTGCTAAATCCAAAATACAAATACTGAATACTAAATAAAAAGTATCATTTAACTCAATTTCAGGCTATTTGAAATTCTAATACGTAACACTTTGAAAAGCTCCAACTGTGATAGTCAAACCCAGCCAAATATTTGTTATTTTATTACAGTGTATATTAAGAAGTAGGAGTGAAACTATGAAAAAAGCCTTTTTGAATTACAAGCCAACCGTTTAATTTTTAGTATTCTACATATACGTGCGTGTGTGTATTTTAGCACACAACAAGGTTTATCTCACTGCACTTTCTGCTAGTACTCTGAAGCGACGAGAAAGCTTCCAAGTGTTTATATTTTCAAGGAGAGAGAACTAAACAATTTGGGAGTTTATATTCATATTATCGGGATCGGCCTACTCTAGTTACTCTTGAATATAGTCGTAATAAAAGCCGTGACGTCATAAGAGACTTATAACTGTTCTTATACTAGTGGATGAAGATTTTCCAAGTATCAGCGCACGACTTCTAAGATCCCTTCACATTAAGAAGGAGCCTCACGAGATTCCATCTAGCTAGAAGCACTATTCTCGAGAACAAATGCTCTCCAAGGACCACTTTGCTTTAAGTGTTATTGCTAGTACTCCTGCGCCCAGGGTCTGCAGCTGATACACGGGGTGAAGATACTTAAAAACTTGTCGAAGATTCCATTTCCACTGTCGGCTTTACAATGACTAGCATTACCTTAAAGCTCCCTGACACTGGGTAGTAGATAAGACTCTTAGGCACCAATAAGGAAACCAAAACCTAAAAAAATAAATCACAAGGATAATTGCGTGGTTTTACATTGCAAACCACGAAGTTAACAATTGTTATTTGATTAAGTGTATAACTAGTACTAATAAGAAAATCTTAGTAAAGAGATTGTTTCAACAATTAACAAGAGGTTGATATTCAGAGTAGCATATTGGTAGGATAGGTTTAAGACGTTAGCCTTAAAAGATAGTTCTAAGTAAAAAATGTCCAATTTGAGCTGCATTGTTTATCGATTTCATTATAATTAGTTATGTTTTGTGTAATCTCTTATAAACTTTACTACATTATAAGTAAAGCCACATTAAATCTCATATTACGTATAATCGTAACTGTCTTGGCTTTAAGTCACTGACTGAGGTCACAGATTAATCCAATGACTTAAAACAGGTTAATCCACTAATTGAAGCCACAACTTAATCCACTGACTTAAATCACAGTTTAATCCATTGACTGAGGTCACAGATTAATCTATTGATTTAGACTATAAATCAGTCTACTGACTGAGGTCACGGGTTAATCTACTGAATTATATCACAGATTAATCCTGTGATCAAGACTACAGTTTCGAAGAAACGAACTATTGTCTTCTTATCCATGGAGAAATCAAATAAAGAAAAACCGACACTTTTTTAAGGAACCACAGATATTTGTAGCTTTACGAAAATAGATGATTATAGTTTCAGTTTACCAAGTCTATGTTCACAGAAGTAGCATATTCATATGATAATTATTTACAATTCTATGTTCACAGAAGTAGCATATTCATATGATAATTATTTACAAGTCTATGTTCACAGAACTGGCATATTCATATGATAATTATTTACAAGTCTATATTCACAGAACTAGCATATTCATATGATAATTATTTACAAGTTTATGTTCACAAAACTAGCATTTTCATATGATAATTATTTACAAGTCATCTAGTTCTCCGTGATCTTCCAGTGGCTTAGCAGTAAGTATGGAGGATTAGAACGCTAAAAATCAGGTTTAGATGCTAGTGATGGGCACAGCACACATAGCCCATTGTGTAGCTTTTCGTTTAACGACAAAGAAAGTTGCCCGTTGGTCAAGATATTAAATATAACACGTACAATTTGAAACAGGCTTACCACTCCCTACTTGTAATCTAATTGAAACATAGGCTGATAGATACGAAAGTAGATAGATAAATAATGATTAAATATTTCACTATGTGGGTTATGCTAAATAATATGTATTTATCTTTGCTGTTGTTAATAGTCTATACGATCATTTAAGTCTACTTATTAATTAGCTAATACTGAATGTGTGTGTGTTGTTTTTTTTTTGTAGAAACCGGTTGCTGTTCTTACTGAAACATTCTTAATATTCTTCAGCGTCTCTAAACATTTTTTAAGGTATGAACACCGGTAGGAAGTGTTTTTTTTTCTGAAAACAACACAAACAGAGATGTTCTTCATCGATACAGAATTAATATTTGTTAATGTTTTTATTCTTTCCTAAGGTAACTGATGTAAAACGGTGGAGATATGAGTGCATAGAATGTGTATTAACCGTCTACGCACATCACAGGTAATAAACTTATCTTTGTTGTTTATCACACATACAAGTGCTTCAGTTCTGTAGTTTAATACTCATACTTCCAGGTAACAGTCTAAAGAAACCATGGGATTATTTGTGTTGGTTCCTGTATTAAACAAATGTTACTTCTAGGTTACGTTCCCATTTGTAAAATGTAATTCCCAAAATCATTAACCGGGGAACAGCGACACACACACACACAAAACGGCACTGATTTTATTTTTGTTGTTTTTTGTTTCAAATTACAAACTTTTAGCTCATTGCTCCGTTATCTCTTGGCCGATTTGAGATCTAATTACAGTTTCCGACTCA
The DNA here is from genome assembly GCF_000517525.1 of Limulus polyphemus. Classification (NCBI taxonomy): domain Eukaryota; kingdom Metazoa; phylum Arthropoda; class Merostomata; order Xiphosura; family Limulidae; genus Limulus; species Limulus polyphemus. Next base: position 96,439 of record NW_013667463.1, read on the forward strand.
GGAGGCCCAACCCTTTCGATTGATATATTTAACCACGCCCAAGGTCTCATACATTAATTTACTCTAATCCTGCCTAAAAGAATTTCAAGTGTCGCGGCTAGTGAGGATTCCCTTTTGTTTCTTTCTTTCTCCATTGACCTGTTCATCATAACGTTGACATGTCTCGGTTCATTCTTAGAACTTCTCGTGTAAGTTATAATTTGTACAAAATTAGTCGTGCAGCCTCACTCCCTATATCAGTTCTTTAGTAAGAATCTTGAATCAATTAGCTGTTTAGTGTTTTATAAACTTCTCTGTTTAAGCTAAACTCATTTTTTCTATTAGACGCTGTTCATGTGCCTAGCTGTTATCCTAAGTTATTACTGCTGTGTGTTACTGTTTCTTAAAGTTTTCTCTTTTAATGCTTGTATAATCCTTTCTTTTAGGGAAAAGTTCGTTCTGGTCTTGTTTAGATGCTCATACAACGAACTATTTCTTGGCATGCATAAATGCACCAGGATTGAATGTGCTATATTGCTGGTGCACAAAAATATAGCTAATAAAAAGGGGAAAAAAAGATCCCATAGATTAATTTACTCTAATCCCACCTAAAAGAATTTCAAGTGCCGCGGCTATTGAGGATCCCCTCTTTTTTTTATGCAATGTAGACCTGTTTCAGTAAAAAATTCAAAGAAAACATTTTTCCATCATATTTTCATAATGCGTGCAATAGAGGGTTATTTAAAACCTAGTTAAAGAATTTCTAAGAAATTTTCATCAGAGGTAAGCTATTCTAGGTCATAACTAAAAACGTAGCATACACTAATGAAGCCAGTTTCACAAAACAAGGCCTCTCGTCCTCCTTGGTAAGCATGAAAGATTACAACTCTAACTAACGTTCTGGGTTCGAATCCCGTGGACGATACAGCGCACATAACCCATTGTGTAGCTTAATGATAAAGAACAAAAACGAAAAACATTTTAATCAAGTTTCTTAAACACTTTATTTTCTCTGTAGTACATTTGTTTCTTCTTTGTGAGCTCGAAATAGCATGTCGTTCTGCATCTTCTCGCACAAGGACTAGGATAAAGGACAACACAAATAGTATTCTATCTCACGGCAAACGAGGTGTTAGGCAATATTGAGCTTTAGATAACAAACGACTCATGATAATGTAAATACCAGGCCAAAGCATTGACGCAATTTTTTTTAATAAACCTAGGAAAGTATTTAATAAAAGTGTTCGTTAATGAAATCCCCCCGCAGAGTGGAATGATTGTCAGAATATTTCCTAGACATGGAATCTTGTAATAACCAGGCCCTGGGATAATTAAATCGTCCCTAAGGCTTGTATAGTTTCATCTAAGATAAGTGTACTTACTATAGAGTTTCGAGTGCATACTAAAACCCTCGGGGAAATATCAAGGTATAATATTAAAACATATTCTTCATATTAGCTGTCATCTGTATCTATTATTCTGGCGTGAGAAGAATGTCAAGAGAGAAAACGAAACACTATTTATATTTATATTACTAGATTTAACAACTTAACATTTTAACTCTATCTCAAGTTTGAGCTATTGCGAACATATCTGATACTTATCTAAACATACATATTTTCTCGCGTCTTGTGTGGTGTAGATTATTTTGTTGTTAAATAATACGGTATGTTTGCTACTTTCAGAACTTTCGCACGAAGCTACACAAGAGATATCTGCGCTAGTCGCACCTAATTTTGAACTGACAGACTAAAGGTAAGGCAGTTAGTCAAAAATACCTACTGCCAACTTTCGGACTATTCTAGTCTGACCGATAAAATGGAATTTGTCCAACACTATTATAGTGCGGAATACGGTTTTACGACAACGGGATGTAACCCATGAATTCTCGGACTCACAGTCCGATCACGCACTATCTACATAATTAGGAAATTGTAATTGTATTCTTAACACTGCAAGTCTTTATTTGATGTAAATGACATTTTCAAGTAATATATAGAAAAGTAAAACAATGGAAAGAAACATAATCTTAAATAAACCTCATTTAAACTCTTGATCAGTTAAGAGTTTTTCCTTATCAGTAAATATTTTAATCGAAGGAAAATTATTCAATACGATAAAAACCTTAGTTCATTTTGAATCTTTAGACTCAGTAAAAATCCTGATGAAAAACGAGACCAGTTGTCATATATCAGCTACAATCAGAATACTGATCAGCTGTCATTTAGCAATTCCACTCAGAACCGTATTATCTGTTAACTAATAGCAGTTTTCAACTGTAATTGAACTTGTAATACGTTTCTGCTAGTTGTGAGTTAATAGCAGTTTTCAACTGTAATTAAACTTTTAATACGTTTCTGCTAGTTGTGAGTTAATAGCAGTTTTCAACTGTAATTAAACTTTTAATACGTTTCTGCTAGTTGTGAGTTAATAGCAGTTTTCAACTGTAATTAAACTTTTAATACGTTTCTGCTAGTTGTGAGTTAATAGCAGTTTTCAACTGTAATTAAACTTTTAATACGTTTCTGCTAGTTGTGAGTTAATAGCAATGACGTGTTTTTTGCACTCTCTTCATTTTCTTTGTTCCTTACTATAAAAATAATAACGAGACTAATTGTGAAGAACAATTTCATGAAAATTATTACTGGCATTTCATATAATTAAGTGAACAGCTTAGTGTAAATTAATTAATGAAAAAGTTGATTTACACAACTAGTCGATTAACTAATTATTTTAATAAAGATTTTAAGGTGTTGACTGAAAGTTAGCAAATCATCATAAAAATACAACCATAAACTCAAGATGCATACAATTTATAATACCCAATGTTTCGACTTTTTAAACGACGCCAATATGTTGTTAATGAACTTGGGTGTGGAACAGACTACACACTTCTGTTAAAAACAGGTGTTTTTATGCAACAATGTAAGAACGCAATAATATGAAAGTATTTTTGTAGTTCTTTTATTCAATAGAATTTCGGGTTTTCGAGCTCGTACAAGTCAGCATACCTGTGGTGAAAAAAAAAGAACACGTTGGTTCGGTAATGCTTCTTTCTGTCCTGCTTTCTCATATTTCGTATCATAATACACAATAGAACAAAGATTTTAGCACGTTATCTTGTTCCGCCTTCGCGTCGCTTAACCACGACTCACTATGCTTTTACATACCACACGTTTCTTCTTATTCGGAGCTTACTGATTTAACCAGCTAAAACGTGAGAACCACAACTAAGAAGTTAGCGAAAGGAGGTTGTAGAGATGCTTTTATTTGAACACTTGCTTCAGCAAGCCCTACAGTGACACATGAAAACAGTTAACAGGGGTTACATGCTGTGATTTCTCGTTCGACAAGATGCATAACTCGTGTACACTGGCCTGGAAACAAATTGTTACTTGCTCTTTGCAACTCTATCATTAGAACGGACCGTGGGCCCACCACTGCCACGCCTTCTTGTGGTAGCGTTTGATTCAAAGAAAACGTTACTCTACTCTGATTTCCATCGATAAATCTTCTTTTTTTGACGCAGGTTTTGTAAAGAAAAAGCACCGTGGAAAATTTGTGATTCTTGTTGAGAAAGTGCAGTGGTAAGAAGTTGTTATAGCCTTACATACCCATGTTAACTGGCTTACAACTGAGAACAGGATTTAGTCATAATGTTGAAAGAGCGCCTGTCACTTGAAAAGAAATTATTATAGGTGGTTTTAAGAAGTTAGTGGAGCTTATATTATGAATTTGGTGACAGCTAGAGACACGTACGAAAGGAATTACAGTTTTCACAACAAACTATCTGTAAAAGATTGATTGTGTAGGTTGGAAAAGGACAGCAAGTGCAATTTCACAAGTCTTTGTATGATCGAAAATTGAGTTAACAAAAGAAGCAATTAATTGTGTTAATACCTTAATCTTGATTACTGTATCTAAGTATTCTTGGGCGAATAAAATAGTGTTTAAGTAAGATTCCAATTATATTTCAACCGATTATAAAGGACTAAATATTAAAACTTAACGTTACGCAATTCAAATGTATGGGCTGTTGTATGCAACACTGGCTTTCCTTATATATTTTAGTTAATTATGTTAACACAAAATCTGTTTTCCTATTTATATCGGTCTGTAAATGTGTTATCTGTTTCGAGATTTTTTTGCTTTCCTGATATATTTTAGTTAATTATGTTAACACAAAATCTGTTTTCCTATTTATATCGGTCTGTAAATGTGTTATCTGTTTCGAGATTTTTTTGCTTTCTTGATATATTCTATTTAATTGTTAACAGGAAATCAGTTTTCCTATTTTATCGGTCTGTAAACGATAAATGTGTGTCGAGATTTTTTTTAGCCTTAACAGTAAAGTTTTTGGACAACTTTTATCCAACTGTACCATAACAAATTAAGTAAGATAAATTTCACTATAATAACTATAATCTCAGCTGCTTACACTCGTACGTATGGGACAGAGCATGGACTAATGTTGGGCTAAAGATAGAAGAGCCCAGGGTTTGAGAAAGGATGCATCTAAATACACTTCATATTTTCAGTTATAGGCGTTTTCTAAAAGACTGACGGTTAATCCTGTTATTCGGTTCAAAGTACTGGAGGAATCCCAGTGGAAGAGGGTGCTAAGGCTGGCTCCCCTTCTTCCGGTCAGTTGCTCAAAATAAAGTACACTATATCTGAACCCTATGGATTTCTGACTCTCGTTTATCCCAGGTTCACATAAGACGCCATTTAGAATTCAAATTCTCATATACAGTATTGGAAGTAATTATGGAAGCTGTGGGCAAAAGGATTATAAAAAGCAAATACTATAAGAATGCCACCCCTTTTTCGTGGAAAAATGAACTGCACCAGCGTACAGTCATGTGTTAATAGCTTATATTATGATTAGTTAGCATTCACCCAATCAAAAAATGCCACATCAGTATAAGACCTATAAAAGGAAAGGCAATAGAAGCTGTCGAGATAGAAAATCAAAATTATCCAAAAGTAACGTTAAGTATCTCAGGGTATGTTCGTTATGAGACAGATGACGATTGAGTACAGATCTTGCTGTAAATACTAGTGCGAACGTTACCTGAAAAACAGTACGTATAGCTGCTGAGAAGAGGTAACCAAACCAAAAGAATGAAATGATCATTGGTATAGAAACAGTGGAACGAGTATAGCTGGAGACATGTGTTATTTACAGATGAATACAAATTCCAATTGTTCGGCAACGTCCAAAAACACTTTGTTTGTTGGCAAAAACGGATAACAGTATCATACTCAGTGGAAGCAAATTTAAAGTGAGGCAATGGTGAGGGATCAGCCAGCTTTGTCAGTGATATACAAAATATTGATGGTACCCTGACTGCTGACAAGCACATGCACTCTCTGGCCCATTATGCCATTCCTTCAAGGTAATGGTTCCAAGCATGCAACAAATGCGGTGAACGTATATCTTGACGGTAAAGAGACTGATGGAACACCCACAACCCTGGCTTGGCCTGGAGAAAGTTCTGATATGAATATTCTTGAGGCGACCAAACAACTTAGCATTAATGAATTGTATGTCGGCATTAAAAACAAGTTGTAATGCTCTGTGTAAAACAAAGGACTCGCACACAAAATTCTAATGCATTTTCCAACTTATTCTTGTTTGTTTTTTGTTTTCAGTGATAATTGTTTGCACAGTTAATAAATTCGCCATCTATAGTTGTCATTACTCGTTATTTGCGACTCCTGTAGGTGTGTCGTTTATGTTTTCATTACGACCATGGTATAACACTAAAGGCATCATCAGATACAGAAACATACAATTGTCTTTATTTCCTAAATTCTTTGATCATGGAACTTGACCAAGCACAGAAAGTTTGAAGTATTAATTACTTGGATAGTTCCATCTTTTGATTTACAGACACACAATATTAATAATCTGGACAACTTAAAGAAAACTATTGGTTGCTGAACGGTTTGTTTCGATTTGTCTTAACCTCAAAATTATACCAAGAATGGCTATTGGAGGGTTTGGTGTGATTTGCATTGGTTCTAACAAATCAAACTGAACCTGGAGATCAGCTCTAACTACGTTTAATCATCCATCATTCAAGCTTGGATCAACACAGGGGCGTGGCATCAAAGCAGTGAAGAGGACGTAGTGGGATGTGACTTGATTGAGTCATGACGCAGAATTCTCAGTGCCTGCACGCCATTTTTTTTTTTTACATCTATTCTGCTTCGTCTTTGTAGAGCTTCTAACAAACAACTTGCAGCCAGGCGTGTCTGTTTATTCATCCCTCCAGCAGATGACGTTAATGTGGTCAAATTTAAAGCGGTTAAAGGAGCGGACTCACTCAATTCGTCATGGTTAGAGGGTATGAGGTAACTCGTCGTGAAGCTAACATACAGGGTGAGGCAAATGTCGCTATACAGTTGCCCACTTTTGTTAATACAAAGAGAACTGAAACATAATAGCATAAAATAAGTAAGAAACTAATAACAATTAAGAGAATACAAGAAATAAAACAAAGGCAAAATCGAATATCGAAACTTTTCTACAAGAGCAAAGTCATTTAACTATGTACAACTGCATAGTGGCTTTTGCTTTGCCATGTATATGCTAGAACTAACTCAACAAATACAAACGACCTGCCTCTGGTATTATCAATAACTCCCAAAACTCTGTGCAAGGAACAACTCCCCGCTGCCTCATGGGGAAGGTAACTTTTTACTTACCTTTTAAATGATATCTGGAAATAGGGAAGAATGATTTGGAGACAAAACACACACATACACAAATATTGTAAAACATATTCAGAAAATAGGGAAGAATGATTTAGAGACAACACACACATGCACAAATAATGTAAAACATTTTCAGAAAATGGGGAAGAATGATTTAGAGACAATACACACATACACAAATAATGTAAAACATTTTCAGAAAATAGGGAAGAATGATTTAGAGACAACACACACATGCACAAATAATGTAAAACATTTTCAGAAAATGGGGAAGAATGATTTGGAGACAACACACACACATACACAAATATTGTAAAACATTTTCAGAAAATGGGGAAGAATGATTTGGAGACAACACACATACACAAATATTGTAAAACATTTGCAGAAAATGGGGAAGAATGATTTGGAGACAACACACACATACACAAATAATGTAAAACATTTTCAGAAAATGGGGAAGAATGATTTGGAGACAACACACACATCCAAATATTGTGAAACATTTTCAGACTAGATCAAATATTTTATTATTGTAGGAAGAATAATACTGGCATTTGCTAAAAATTAAGAATATATTTATTTGAACACAGATTTCAAAAGAACTTTTCAACATTAGTTATATGTTTATATGTCTTCCGCATAACTTTTCTGACATTTTCTATCTCAGTTTTTAAATGTATTATTTTACTTCATAATATTATATTTTATTTTTGTATACGAATGTAATTATTCTTAGAATCCTAACCACTATGGAATTACTGTTTTTACAAAACACAGTAACAGTCTTACTTTTGCACATTTATCTCCATGAGTTGTTATTCAGTTCTGATCATAAACCTTTATTTTTAATAAGGGGCTTGAAAATATAACGACTTAAACAACTGATTCAAAGTTTAGGGATAGCCAACAGATGGCAACACTTACATTGAAATATTTTATGAGTTTTTTTTTATGTTTGTTTCTTTGTTTTGTTTTATGATTGCTATGACAATAGATATAACTTTTGAACTACACCGACACTGTAATAAATACGATTGTAACGGCAGGTAATTTGCTGTTATGCATGTTATACAAGTTGCTATGATAACAATTATGACACAGTTTCGCATATTATTCGAAGTGGTTATATCAATATGAATTTAGTTACGATTACAGAGAAATGTTATATTAATAGCCGTGTTATACGAATACATAATAAATATGATTATATAACTCACCATAATAGTAAGCATGATATCGTTGACACGTGTTACTATTTTAAACCAGTTGTGACTATGGTTACACACTATCTTAATAGCTGTGACCCTGATTACACTCTATTATAGTAACTGATGATGGTAATACACAAATGTAGTAACTACAGTTATAACGATATGTTATTGTAGTAACTATTATTATATGCTATGTATTATTTGTAATTATGCTGACGAGCTATTGCAATATGACCATACTGATTGACATACAGGTGTAGTAACTATCATTATACCAACACAGGATTTTAATAACTATGATTGTACTGACATGTAGGTGTACAAACTGTCAATATATCGACACGCTGTTTTAATAAATATGATTATATTCACGTGCAGGTGTAGTAACTTTTAATATACCGACATGCTATTTTAATAACTATGATTATATTCACAGACTGCCCGTTCTTGGAATTAACACTTCAGCTCATTTGGTAGAGCACTTGTCCAGCGCGTGAGAATTCCCTGGTTCAATCAATCTCGTGGGCGATACAACAAATTAGATTACCACGTGTTGAGGAAAGGAACTAAAGGTGGATGTTTCATTCCAAACAATAACATTCTGTGTACTAAACAAGTTTGGCAACAAGACATACTTAATGAAATATTAGACAAAGGTCTATTTTTTAATGGCTTTGAAATTTTTTTGTAGATACTCTACAAGTCGATAAATTTTTATTCGTTTTTCTCGATGTTCACAGTTTCCTGAGTTATATTTAAAATTAAAATAACCTGAGCTGAATCGTAGCAAAGGCAGCGGGAGAATTTATAATTATGATACGCAGACAGCAATGCTCGGTTTTACAAAATACAATTGGATTCTAACGACACGAACTTTACATATATATTTGGCTTGATTTCTACATACTGATCATACGGTATGTCGCGCTTAGTTAATTCTGCATTCAAGCAAAAGAATTTCGGATTTCCTGAGCGTTGATGTTGATGTGTTCATTATTCGTGGTTAACCAACTTCTTGGCCGCAGTTTTCCGCTGCAGGAAGTCATCAGTCAACAGTCGGAGCTGATGTTTACTGCTGCGAGAAGGCTTTGAATTAGCGTCTAACATCGGCTGACAGGTCTCGCCATAATCTTCACACCAGGGCTAAACAAGTGAATGCAATGTCCAGGCTGGTGTTAAGGATAAGGAAAGAGGATGAATAGTTGTTGTAAGAACGATCGCGTCAAACCAGTAAATCACTCCGACAGAGCAAGGTGCAAAAAGTTCTTTAATGTGGTGTATAATAGGCCAAGTTCTACACCCCACAGGTTACCACATGTCGACTAGACACAATAGAACAGATAAAGATGATTTCTTACTTCACGTACACAATATAGAGCTCGGTCGAGTGAAGCGAATGTGACATTAAGAACAAAGGAATTTTATATCTCAGTACGAAGTCGTCAAGGCTAGTTATTCATGTAGTACAACACATATATCCTTTCCCTCCCATGACGAAGAGCTAAACATGATAAAGACAAACCAATCTCATTGCCTAGTATAAGCTTTAAAAGTTTGATGATAATCTTCTAAAATACATTCTTGTTCATAAAGCCTCATGGAAGCGGATAAACGTGATTTCATAATAGGCGACATCTGGTTATCTGTATTACAACTGTAAAGACTGAAAGAAAATAAAATGTCTTTCTGTCTGTATTCGCTGAAGCCCACCTAAGTTCAGGCAAGTTTTAAACAGGGTTCACCATATAAAAGTTATGTACGTGTTATCAAAGTTGCTAAATGTAGAAAAAACAAACAAAAAACAGTGACAATTAACGTTGAAGATAATCTGCTCTTGTTTCTATTTTTATCAGTTTTAATCTCCATCTGATATTGTTTTGTTTGTTGTTAACCTCATAGCTACACAATGAGCTACGTGTGCTATCCGGTTTTTAGCAATAAAAGTCTTTAAACTTACTGCTGAGCCACTAGAGGGGGGGGGGCTTTTAATGTGAACAAAACTTGGCTACACGTTTTACACTATCTAATTATATGCCTCCCAGTGGCATAGCGGTATGTCTGCGGACTTACAACGCTAGAATCCGGGTTTCGATACCCGTGGTGGGCAGAGCAGAGATAGCCCATTGTATAGCTTTGTGCTTAATTAGAAACAAACAATCTAATTATATTTATATGGAGTTTATGTAGGAGATATAACAATTACTATATAGTATTGATCATTAATTTTTGATGAAAGCAAGGGAGTAATTTATCAGTTGGATATAACAACTAAAGTTAGTTAAGTTTTATATAACCAAAAATAAAGATAAAGACTATTTTACAATATTAGGCATTAGTATTTCTCCTGCTTGTTTTTCTAAGAAAGACATTTCGCTGCATCTTTTAATATCTTTGCAATATGCACATGCAAGCCCAGAAAAATGATGTTTACACATTAGTGTGTGTTCAAAATGCTTCAATGAAATATATGCGAGCATACTTTACTTATTAATATTAACTTCAGACCCCAATAATGACTGTAGCTGCTTAAGCATACTTTTCTTGCGTTCCTACATATAAAGATTACAGTGTGTTGTTTCATCAGTTGGATACTCTCACTGATAACGACATTTTCGGCCGTAAACCCAATATTATCTCACAATTTCAGGCAGCTTAGGCGATTTAGGTTATTCCTAAATATACATACTGAGTTAACAATGCAAATAAAAATATCTATAATAATTAACCAGTTAACTAATATCGTAATGTTCCTACAGTAATATTCTTGTATTAGAGTCTCTACAGTATTTTTCCAATGTCGTTAATTCTATTGTTATTTTCTACAATGATTTTATTAAACAGTACTATTAACATCTGTTCTGTATTTTCATAATATTTTTCTAGTATCAGTATTATCATTCATACACCTTCCCTCTAGCTAAATCTAGCGTCATTTCCCTTAAGCCTTTTTCTTACCTGCAGCTGCCTTTATCAGCATTTTTTTTTGGAATTTTTACAGTATGTATGGTAATATTTTTCGTGCATCAATTTAATGTAACCAATAAGTTCATTTTCAGTGTCATTTCTGTGGCTCGTCTTTACACCAACTTAATCATGAAACAGTGACTCTACATCTTAAGAAATACGTTCTGCAGCAACTAAGACATACCCGCTGTGCCAGACATAATCTTCGCTTCTCCAGTTTAAATAATGTTTTATTTTGTTTACTTTGCTGATTCAGTCATACAGGTAGACTTGTGTGGTTTCTAATATGGCGTTTTTAATTTTCTAAAGTTTTGGATTAAAAAAAAAAAGACCCTTACTGAAATCATGCAGATAACAACAGCGACAGCATTAAATGATTTATCACTTAATAAATGTTCAGTTACCGTTATTCATCTAGCGCCTTCACAAAATATAAATGTCTGACCAGCATAGTCTTTGTTGACTGATGTTTAATCTCGTCAACAAATTTCAAGTTGTGTCTATAAATGACGTGTTTTTTGTTGTTTTTTCCTTGTATAATTAGGCCATGTACATCATCGCAACAACACCATTCTAGCTAGAGGCACAGTAGTGACTCCAGCCAAACTTAGAAGGAAGAAAATGACACTGTCGTGACTCGTATCTATATACAGTTCTGAACTATTTTCCAAATCTGGAATGTTGCCACGGCTGTTCTCAATGATCGAACATCTTTTGTTTTTTTAACGGATCTAAACAGTCTTACACCACAATGAAACAACAGCTTTAGATCTGATTTTGATTAAAAAAAATAACCAGTCATAAAACAGTGAAAATATTGCTTTTCTTTTCCTCCTTGTTTAAGACCTTTCGTGGACTAATACAGTGTTTAAGTTTTAATCAAGTTCAAAATAAAGCTCATTTATTTTAGAAAATAGTTTTGCTAATAGCAACGTATGTAATAAAAAAACTGATCATTTTATATCAAACGTATTTCACATTTTCAAATATAGGGAAGTTTGCTTAATTGTACTGAAAGTAGTCAAAACTATTAGTCTCCATGTACAAATTATCTATGTATATCAGCTAATGTCTGGAGCTTTACATCTCTCCTATAAGGTGATAAAAATAAGCGATATTGCTTGTCAAAATAAAAAGTAGTAATATCTAATCAAATAATTTTATATGCACAAAAACAAGGAAGTTAAAATAAAGTGGTCAACCATACAAATATCTGATATAAAAAAAGAAACAAGTTAAGATTTCATTAAAAATGAGTACGTTAATCAAGGAAAAAATTGGGAAATAACTCGGTGACTGGAATAAACAGCAACATGAATATCACATCTTTATATAATTGACCCCTTTATTCTAGCTTGGTTATTATTGTACGCATAAAATTTTTTGATCAGATGTATACCAGGCAGATGTACATGATATTGTTTTGATCAGACGTATACCAGGCAGATGTACATGATATTGTTTTGATCAGACGTATACCAGGCAGATGTACATGATATTGTTTTGATCAGACGTATACCAGGCAGATGTACATAATATTGTTTTGGTCAGATGTATACCAGGCAGATGTACATGATATTGATTTTGATCAGACGTATACTAGGCAGATGTACATGATATCGTTTTGGTTCAGATGTGTACCAGGCAGATGTACATGATATTGTTTTGATCAGACGTATACCAGGCAGATGTACATGATATTGTTTTGATCAGACGTATACCAGGCAGATGTACATGATATTGTTTTGGTCAGATGTATACCAGGTAGATGTACATGATATTATTTTGATCAGATGTATACCAGGCAGATGTACATGATATTGTTTTGATCAGATGTATACCAGGCAGATGTACATGATATTACGCCACAGGATAACGTGATTATCTTTTTTTTTATTGATGTACTTTTTATGTATATCTTTAACATCCTAAGATGTTTAAGGTGTTACAACAGGCAGTGTAATGTTTGTTAATATATAGGATGTTTAAGGTGTTACAATAGGCAGTGTAATGTTTGTTAATATATATAAATACTCCTTCATACTTAGGGTAAAATCTAATATTTTATACTACAGCTGACTGATCATGTTTATATATATTTATAGTTAAAGATCCAAGTAATTTTTCTTCGTTTTTAATACTTGCAGAAGCACGAGCAGCCAACTTGATCGTTTAATTTATGTGAGCGTAGTACCAGCTGGAATAAGAAACCTGGATTCTGGAACATTTCTTGGAGATCAGACTAAAACGATTTTTCCAAAGAACGCCAACTGCCTGAACAGTCCGACCAGATGGAAAATTTGCCACTGTTGGTTGACAGCTTGACTTTATTCAACTCTCCTCAATAGTCGACAAACACCATTCTGGGAAAGTCCAATGCCTGTAGTGCATGGACATAACTCGAACCTGGGACGATATTTTCAAAATCTCCTTGAGTTTTATTTGTTTTGTTGAGTTACGTAAAAGAAAGAAGAAAAAAAAACAGCTTGAACTCCGCGAAGAAAACCTTTATGGGTCAACATGCCAGGCTAAAATCAAATATGTCCACTTTTTATGTCTACACCATGCCCATCTAGTCTCTGAGAGTTTCAACGCACACTCTTTTTCTATGTTTAAGTTTCGGTGAAAACTTTGATATCCGATCACATTCCTCAAACTCTCTGCTGCTCAAACACGACGTTTCATATACTGAGTTAGGGAAGTGTTGACTTCACATCAGGTTTCTGTTTCTTTATAATCAATATTAACTTTTTATGAAATACCAAGTTTAACGTTCCAGTCATTTACAAATATTTTCAATAAAATCACTATTCTAAAGTTCTGTCTACTTGCCTTAATTCTGAAGATCTATAAATGAATACTAAGCCTAATATTTTATTGACTTACATCAAACTTAAACTTATTCAAACTTATTCTGACCTTATGAGACGAATATAAGCAAATATTTTAGATAAATAATGACTTGAAGTAGCTATGAGGTTAAGTTCTTCAGTGACTAGTCGAAAAAAAAACAACTTATATATCCACTCTGAGAAACAAAATGTCCTCCAGGTTTGCACATAATAAAATAGACATTTTGTATGATTTAATGCAGTATAATATGTAACAAGTTAAATATAAACATAATTCTATACATACATGCAAATAATAATTGAACGTAAGGTTTATATATATAAACTTGTTTCCTCAATTCTTTGCAAAAGTCATAATTATACCTTATTATATTATTTAGTAACTATTTTAGCATTTCTTATCGTTTAAGAGAATAAAAATATATAAAATTATTTATCTTATGATATTGGTTTCGCACTCATTTCGTTATTGGCCCGGCATGGCCAGGTGGTTAGGGCGCTCGACTCGCAATCTGAGGGTCGCGGGTTCGAATCTCCGTCCCACCAAACATGCTCGCCCTTTCAGCCGTGGGGGCGTTATAATGTGACGGTCAATCCCACTATTCGTTGGTAAAAGAGTAGCCCAAGAGTTGGCGGTGGGTGGTGATGACTAGCTACCTTCCCTCTAGACTTACACTGCTAAATTAGGGACGGCAAGCGCTGATAGCCCTCGTGTAGGTTTGCGCGAAATTCAAAAAACAAACATTTCGTTAGCAGCAAAGCTGGTTCCTGACTATTGACACTAGCGTTTGAATTATTAAAGACGATACACGTATAGTACCTTTCAATATATTTATACAATGTGAGGTAAAATTTATTGTACAATCGGTACAGTTGATACTAAAGATATTATTGCGAAGACAACTGAAAGAAATTTAATTAATGCTAGAAATTAAACTATGTTTTAAACGAAACAACGACACAGTCACATGTTAATCGATCAATTCATACAAATATCTTATAGATATATATTTCTCTTTATTTTAGCATCTTCCAGTTGTTTGACCGATATATCTCCAAGGTTAACCACAAGTAGTCTTAGTTTGTTTAAACACAGTTAAGACTCGTTATGTCACAGGGGCCCTTGAGGTCTGCTCTGTCCGTAACAAAACCCTTCTTCAGTATGGGGATCGCACGATAGAAAGGTATTAACCCGTGTAAATGAGGAAACCCTCGGCAGTCTTGCTTTCCTAATTTCCTGTTTCTGATTGGCTCACAGAAGAAACTGTGTGTATGAAGTCGACATAGACGCCGATACGTTTGTCTCTTCTCAGCTCACTAGCACTGTCTCTGTACGCAATTCAATATCTTTTTACGTTTTTGTTTGCCCTCCCTGAGGCCGGATATTGGCCCTCTTTGAACGTTTTAATTAACACAGAGCGGCCTGCCTGTAAACACTTCCTTTCACGAGCTCACCCCTATATCAACAGAAACGAGAGAACACTTGTCAGACAAATGCGCATTTTGATGCTATAACGTAGAAGTAGCATCCTTTACGACTATCCGGTATTAGTGTTCTTCTTGATGTCCAATAAAAGTGTCGAGACATGCGGACTAAGTCAGGAAATCAAAGAGCTACGCGAGACGGCATATGGAGTAGAATGTCAACAAAAGTGAAGAAACATACCAATATTGCTTCAGACGCCATTAGAATAACGTGATTCAAACAGCGTCGTCGGATTTGAAGAATTCAAATTGCCTAAGTGCAAACACCAGCAATTCCTATTCTCTATTTTCTTTTTTAATTCACAAGCAACGGTGTTTAAATAATTCGTTGGCGATTTTCAAAGCGTTATTTCGAAGAGTACTGTCACGCTTTAAAACTAAGGAAGCAAAGTAAACATGATGATTCTGCTACACTACAAACTAAAGGAATAAAGTAAATATGGCGATGTCGGCATGCTATAAACTAAAAAACAACAATAAAGTAAACATGATGATTCTACTACACTACAAACTAAAGGAATAAAGTAAATATGACGGTGTTAGCATGCCATAAACTAAAGGAATAAATTAAATAGGTTAGTGGTGACACGTTATAAAGTAAAGAAACAAAGTAAATATGGTGATTCTGCTACACTACAAACTAAAGGAATAAAGTAAATATGATAATTGTAGCAGAATCACCATGTTTACTTTGTTTCTTCAGTTTATGGCGTGCCAACTTATAAACTAAAGGAATAAAGAAAATATAGTGGTGATTCTGGCATGCTATAAAACTAGAGAAAGAAGGCAAATGTGGTTTTATTGTAAACATAAAGCAAGTGATCTCGTTGGTTTAAATCTATAAGTCATTGTTATGGGATGTGGTTCGAAAACATCGCAAATTACATCGCATGGTGTCATTGTATTGTTATTGGAGGTTCTAATGTTTGTCTATCTGTTTACTTTATTGATGTATAATTACGATGGAGGTTCACAAAGAAATGGTAGAGCAAGGCGTTGCACAGTGGTTTGTGTGCCAGGTATGTGAATCTGAGGGTTTTTGGCTCGAGTTCCATCGCTGCAAAAACTCGATCAGCTTTGGGTGCTTTGTAAGAGTGACTGCCAAACCAGATTAACCCAAGTGTATGCTAGTAATAGGTGCTGTTGACTAGTTTTCTTATACAAGAGTAGTCCAAGTGTGTTTTGGTAATAGGTGCTGTTGACTTGCTTCCTTAGACAAGAGTAGCCCAAGTGTGTGTTGGTAATAGGTGCTGTTGACTAGCTTCCTTAGACAAGAGTAGCCCAAGTGTGTGTTGGTAATAGGTGCTGTTGACTAGCTTTCTTAGACAAGAGTAACCCAAGTGTGTGGGTAATAGGTGCTGTTGACTTGCTTCCTTAGACAAGAGTAGCCCAAGTGTGTGTTGGTAATAGGTGCTGTTGACTTGCTTCCTTAGACAAGAGTAACCCAAGTGTGTGGGTAATAGGTGCTGTTGACTTGCTTCCTTAGACAAGAGTAGCCCAAGTGTGTGTTGGTACTAGGTGCTGTTGACTAGCTTACTTAGACAAAAGTAGTCCAAGTGTGAGTTGGAAATAGGTACTGTTGACTAGCCTCCTTCTCTCTAACCTGTCATCTCCAAATTAGAGACGGCTGTCTATGCGTAACTGTTTTTTATGTAGTTTTCCACGAAAATTTTGGGCAAACAAACAACAAAATGTGATTTATATTTCTCGTATAAATATTTCAGCTTCTATCCATTAGACGTACATCAGTAGTGTAGAGGATGCGGACAACGAGACTTACCAACACAGTTTCCGTTAAGTATGATAATGTCACATGACCTTGATCATACCGGTTGGATATGATACAGGTGTGATGTTAATATCCATTTGCAAACAGCTTCTTTAAGAACAATAGGTATCTGAAAGAAAAGCCGTCCTTGAAAATCGATGTCACAGGTTATCAAGCTATGACTGTATAGGATTACTGCACGTTCTTCTAAATCAATGTAACTAGCAATTGTTATTTTATAACTGTGTCGCACGCCACATGTTGTGGAATCACATAAGTTCTTGCAGATGAAGGATATTTATCCATTAACACGATTATTCATGAACCGCAATTTATTCAAGTCGAGCTCTTAAGGAATTAAACCTCTCTGTTTTCTCAACACTCCTCTTATTTATATTGTACATCTTGCACGAGTTATAATACACGGTTTAACTTATAAGACATTCTACCGCCAGATCAATACTGAGATTCATGACAGTGTTTTATGTTATTTTCATAAAATAAGATTTTGTTAAAAAATGTAATCGAGATCTGTTATATTTTACTGTACAGGCTTTGTCCGTCACGAGCTCTAAAATGAGGTCGGTCAACGAAGAATTATTGGACTCGTTATTGGCTATGTAACGAATGAGACTATTTGCAGTTGCGTAGCCATTTATCACAACACACTATATTTTATGTTTTTTAACCGTTGTAATATCAAATGCTAACAAATTGAACGTGATGGGTTTTTTTAATGAAAGATTCTTTTTGGCATACCATCATTTAAAAGTTAATGTATGAAAATTCACTTTCGTAATCTCTTTCTTTTAAAGGGTTAGATTAACTAGCTGATTCGCAAATTCTTAGTGAAGTTAATTCAAATAAAATAATAATAAATACTCAGTGTTAAAATATTTAAAATAATAATAATGTGTTATTTTCCTTATCCTAATTCTATCTAAGTAAAACTGAGAATAATTATCAGGTCGTCAAAAAATTAATGTCGCTTTTTTTTAGATGAAAAATCCCGAACAACTTATATATCAAAACAAAACACTTATTAAATGAAATAGTCTCCATTGTTATCGATGATGCTTTTCCATCTTACAATCAGGTTGTTAATGCACTGATTAAAGAAATCACTTGGCTTTGAAGCAAAAAACATGTCGACGTTTTCCCATTAAGACGGTGTTGCAGCGAACGAAAAGTATGGTAATCTGATGGTGTCATATCTGGAGAATATGGTGGGTGGGGGAGAACTTCCCAGCCCAACTCCATAATCTTGTGTTGCATCAAACGTGCTACATGTGGACGTGCATTGCCGTGGAGAAGAAGAACATCTTTCCGATTGACGAGTGAAGAGCGTTTCTGATGAAGGGATTGATTTAAACGTTCCAGTTGCTGACTATAGATCTCTGTATTGACAGTTCGCTGTGGATTGGGGAGTTCGAAACGAATTACTGCTTTGATATCCCACCAAATGCAAAGCATCACTTTCTGCGGATGGAGACCAGGTTTTGGGGTCGGAAGCGGTTTTTATCTGGGACTGAGCCATTGTTTTTGGCGTTTAATATTTGCATAGAGAATCCATTTTTCATCACCGGTGACAATTCTGTCCAAAAATGGTTCACACGCATTACGCGCCAGAAGAGACGAGGCAACGTTCACGCGTTGGAAACGATGATCATCGGAGAGTTCGTGAGGCACCCAAACAACTTCTTTATGGAGTTTTCCCGTATTAC
>NW_013667463.1:115820-130209 GCF_000517525.1 Limulus polyphemus
TACTTATTTTCATTACATTTTTGAACACAGACAAGTCTGTGGTTTACTTTTACTGTTTTTCCCAAAATTATTATTCAGTTCTACCTGTTGAACACGACAGCTTTTAAGATCCAATGTAAATAAATTGCTTATCTCCCTTACTTAAGCCCCCCAGGGGCACAGCGGAATGTTTGCGGATTTACAACACTAGAATCCGGGTTTCGATACCCGTGTTGGGCAGAGCACAGATAGCCCATTGTTTAGCTTTGTGCTTAATTACAAACAAACCCTTTCTTAAAACTGTTCGACTATTTTATTATTTCATTTTAATTGGAGAACTCTCGAACCCCATGAAAAGAAATAAAGTACTCGTTCACTTTTGCAGTCTTGTTCTGAAACTTCATAAAGAGGCACAAGGTTCTTGTTCACGTTGACAGCCTTGGTCTGAAGCCACATAAAGTAACACAAAGACCTCGTTCACTTTTGTAGTCTTGTTCCGAAATCTCATAAAGTAACACAAAGATCTCGTTGACGTTTGGAGTCTTGTGCTGAAAATATGAAAATCACATAGAAGATTGTAGATAAAAACTAAACAATTTTCTAACAGAACCTTTATCCAAAGTATTGTAAAGTACG
The DNA here is from genome assembly GCF_000517525.1 of Limulus polyphemus. NCBI lineage: Eukaryota > Metazoa > Arthropoda > Merostomata > Xiphosura > Limulidae > Limulus > Limulus polyphemus. The sequence goes on from NW_013667463.1 coordinate 116,436, forward strand.
TGTAAAGATAATGAAATACAACAGCTAATTAACAAGCCTTAGCTATACGACGATGCATCACTTTTAATCTCCATTTCATACCTGATGCGATTATTGTTTGGCCAGGCATATATACTTAATTACGTAAGACCAAAAACGTCATAGTAAATAATATATGAAGCATTAGCTAAATTACGTCATGTCAGAAGTAAGATCAATTCATCATTACTTACATGCAAACCGTGTATACACCGACATTGCTCGACTTCATGTGTACTGCGTAGAGAACAGAAATACCTTTTTATATGACTTGTAAGCTGGAATACATACACTATTTATGTATTATTTAATATTTTATTCGTTGCAATTTCCAGCGATACTTTAGCTGTATGTTGTGATCATGTAAAGAATACGTAAATCTCCAGAATGTTTTAATATTCTTCGTTGACACACGAAAAAAAAAAGGGCAATACATTATCAAAATATGCCAAATGGTAAAGGTAAATTAAAAGATACAGCATATAGACAGGCAAAGTGCACGTCACAGCCAGACCGAATAGTTTACGTTGATTCAACAGACAATCTGATATCGGCTGACTTGGGCTTATGATTGACAGCATTATAGAGACGTGTGTAACAACGCTATGTATAGAAGTAGCGATGTTTATTGGTAGAAGTAACAACTCGGATCATGCTATAGCTTAATCGTCCTTTACATTAACTGCCCCTTGAAACGTCATAAATAATTTTGGGAGGATTTTTATAAAGCTTTTCGCAGACACGTGAAATGTAAGGGTTGTTTTTTGATTGTTACTGCCTTTGAATATTTATTATGTCCCTCTCTCTCTTTTTTATATATTGGAAAAAAAGCAAGGAAAGAAAACAGACAGAAATCCTGAAAACGTCGAGAAACGTTTGGTTGGCTGGTAGTTTGGGAGTTAATAGGCCAGATTTTATTGAAAGTGGGTTTACTGTACTTCATTTATCTTCCACTTGACCTGTGTGTAGTTTTTCTGGTCCTTTCACCATAACGGAAGAGGTAAGGTACTTCGAAAGATTTAACAGAAGACATCCTCCAAGATCAGGAAATGGGCACATTATTTTTAAAGGGAACTTTAATGTTCGTAGTAAATTTTCCCCACATTAAACCAAACGCTAGGACTAGACTGGAGAAATCTTGCTGAAACGTTCAATAAAACCAATATTTCTGTAAGAGGAAAGTTAGAAATTTATTGTCTGAATGACTTCAAGGATGGTGGTTCGTCAAGCTCGCTGTAATAACACCACTAACTACCTTTTAACTGAAAACGTTTGATTTGTTTTTGTAACCGAGACATTGTATGAGATAACCACTTACTACTGCGTTATAAGTAAGATGATATTTCGTTAGCTGGTTAAACACATCCGGTATTCTTCAAAGAATGTAATACATAATAGAAAATATAAGACATTCCCGAAAAAAAGTAAAAAAGTATTCATCTTAACCTTATGTTAAATTATCATTCTTTACATCCGACGTTTCGTCTTTAAAGCTTTTCTAAAGAAAACAACTAATCTGCGCAATCTTAAAACTGACTATTAAATATTTTATAGAAAAAAGCCTTATAGGCGAAACGTCTAACATAAATAATATAAAAAAAGCATTATCCTGAAGTTAAGTCATATGTTATTATCATTTCGATCAACACGTATCGCAAGGGAAAAAAAATGTTGAGTAAGTACCAGATGTGACAGCCCATAACCGCATCATGTTTATATGAAGCACAAACAAGTGCATATTAAGAAACCTTCTTAAAACGTTTTCTTAACGTAAATGTATCAGGATCGAATTTACCATAAGGCAGAGTAGACAGCTGCGTATGAACTCAAGGTGTGAAGGGGGCTCACGGTGGTTATGTTTTTGTTTTGTTACTCAGTTCGCAATCCGTTTTTTTTTAAATGTAAAATTGTTTTGTATTAATGAACTTTGTAGAGTATGATCATTCGAAACACCTTGATCGGCAGTAGAAACTCCTGTGAGACTAGATCGATAGGTTATAGATAAAAGGTAGGTTATGTCAAACGGTTTGATGATTAACTTTGAATTTGAGTCGGAAGATCTGAATTTAAATACTATTTTGAAATGAAAGCCGGGCGTGGTTTGTTCGTAATTAAGCACAAAGCTACACAATGGGCTATCGGTGCTCTGCCCACCACGGGTATCGAAACCCGGATTCTAGCGTTGTAATTCCGCAGACATACCGCTGTACCACTGGGGGCATAGTTAGTGGTCAGCGTGATCGGGATGTGAATTCCATTATTGTTCGCGACACATTGCCTCAAAAACCCGCTTTGCATTTTGGGGTTGTGAATGGGCTATAAGAATGACGGTCAAATGCCACTGTTCGATCAGAAAAGAATATAGCCCAAGAGTAAGGCGTTGGGTGATGTTGACTACCTGCCTTCCATCAAGTTTAACAGTTAAAAATTAGGGAAGGTTGTGCTCAGATAGATAGCCCCTGTGAAGCTGTGCACAAAATTCTGAAAGATACAAGCGAACTTTTCAAATGTTGAATAACTTTGTTAATAGTACGTGAAACAGATTTAATGGCATGATAGGTCAGATAAGTTTGTTTGATTTGGGATTCATATTGGACCTTCAGGAGATTTTAGGTTGCCTTGGCTGTCAAGTGTTGATCATTCACAACATTATTTTCTTATCTTAATTGGCCCGGCATGGCTAAGTGGTTAGGGCGCTCGATCCGCAATCTGAGGGTCGCGGGTTCGATTCCCCGTAGCACCAAATATGCCCGCCCATTCAGCCGTAGGGGCGTTATAATATGATGGTCAATCCCACTATTCGTTGGTTAAAGAGTAGCCCAAGAGTTGGCGGTGGGTGGTGATGACTAATTGCCTTCCCTCTAGTCTTACACTGCTAAATTAGGGACGGCTAACATAGATAGCCCTCGTGTAGGTTTGCGCGAAATTAAAAAAAAAACAAACAAACTTATCTTAATTGATTTAATTCAAGTTAATTTTTTTTCCAGTATTTTGTTATTTACGTATGTACCAATGTTATCATGCTTGTTCGCTGTATTTGAGTTTTCATTTAACCTGACAACAGTTCTCCGCTAATTGATTAGTAAAGAAACGTTGGCAGTAATGTGTGTACGTTTCTGGAGTCAAGGTTAGAAGTGAATCAAGCTCAATGGTGAAATTATTCTTAAATAGGTAGACAATGTAACAAATTTTCTACAAGTTAACAGTACATTCTTATGATAATCTAAAGTGAACTATCAAACAATATAAAAAAAACAATGGAACTTCCCTTATATTATGTAATTGTAGTAGCTAGGCCTGACGAAGAGCTTACGCTCGAAACGGAGTTTAATTTTTGTTATAGACGTGTGTTGTGATTGTCTCCTATATTTCTGTCTCTTAGTGACACAGCGGTAAGACTGTGGGCTTATAACGCTAAAAAATGGGTTTAGATACTCCTGATGGGCACAGCACAGGTAGCCCATTGTGTAGCTTTGTGCTTAAGTACAAATATACAAACAAAACTAACATTTTTTCAAGTTTGTCAGTACCGTGCTTGAGAAAAGCAGATAGAAGATGCAGGCGTTAAAGGACCTATTACGTGGAAAATGTTTACAGTTAGAAAAGGAATTTGGTAATGATTTGATTTGGAGGCTATAATATTACTGAAATCAGAGGGGAAAAAATAACCAAAAAAGGAAAAAAAAACAACAACCACAGCGATACTGATGTGTAAAGAAGAAGTTCAACAACCAAACTACACGAACTTTTATTTTTTCCTCAATATTTTTCGACTTTTTATCTTCAATTCCCATCTTCATTTTAGAACATGTACTTATTCATAGTGAGTTATTCTTTTGGAGCAAAAACTTAATTCAAGTTGGAGAAATTGTAAAGCCTATTGAAATTTATGAGGTGGATGATGGGTTCTCCAATTCTGAAACCTATGGTACATGCCTGTTTTGCTTGAAGTCTACCCTGTGGTCTTGAGAGTTAAACTATTCTGTCATCTATTATAATAATAATACTCAGTTTTTGTTCGTCCTGAAAATGCGCGCGCACCTTATTATGTAAATACGCATGCGCGTACACATTTCAACGGATGTAAATATACTTTGGTAGACAGTTTGTACAACACAATGTTAAAAGCTTACCAAAGTTTTTAAAAAGGTCTAAAGTTAGGTCGTAGAATAATATTATCATTTTACTCACTGATAGTATTAAGTACGGTAAAGTATAGTCCTAAATAAACTAAAGCGAAAAACGCACAACATTTACAGTGTTAATTTATCTCTTTAACGAGTATTGGCCGCACTTAATAAAGGCTTAACTATTGTTAGGCTTCAGACAAATGGACCTATAGATTTCGGTGTCTGTGATTAAAATTATTTTGTATAATTCTAGAAATCTCGTACTCATAGAAGTACTGTTGCCATAAAGATACTAATTTGACCGCTAATGTTTTGCGGGTCTCTGCTAGTATTTTCTTATATTTTAAATACTACAATTGCTTCATTCAAAGCCACACGTCTTCTAACGGTTAGCAGACACATAAATACATAATCCACGACTTTCAAACTATTTTTATTTATATACATATAAACTGAAATCTTACAAGGGTGAGCCAACATTAAACTATTTAATTAGGCTTATGTCAAAACATTTAACTGACTGCTACCAATTGTAGCTTCATAAGTAAGCAACAACAAAGCTTACAAGGTGAAAAATGTAACGTTCTGAGCATTTTCCAAAGGATAATGTAGTTATTACATTTCAATGTACAGTCTCAAAGAAGTTCTTTCTCAGCCTTGATAACTACGTGACGAATGAAGATGTTTGGAGCAGGTCTAGTTTTTAAAAGTGGTGTCACCGCTTTATTAAACTTGGTATAAATATTATTTTATTGGGAAAATATCGGTATTTACATTGTGCAGGATTAAAAATTCACACTTGTTAGATAACAGCGCCGGCCATTTTTTAAATAAGATGCCCAATTATTGACACTAGCCCTCTGATGTGAAAAATAAAATGTTGCCTGGAAAGAGTGAACATTGTTAATTGCTTTAACGCACACACACACACACAGAGTTGTTATTCGTCTACAATTTCTAAATTTTTGCAACTTACTCAATAATTTAACGAACACTACGTTACTACGATTGAATAACATTTTAAACATTAACTGATTTGTAGCTAGAGTTATGGAATGACACATAGGGATTGAACGTTATTAAACTGTACTTTAATATCTTTGAGGGTCTTGTTGGTTTTATATTGCTGTATGTTTCTGGTCTATTCTTTATAAACTTTAACTTTAAGACATCCAAGTTCAACGAAAAAAAATGTAATTTTTGAAGATTAAGTGAATGCTGAATATGTCAACTATGTTATTTATCTCTGTGCGTAAATATGTAATATAAACTGGTCACAGCAGAAAATATTAACATATATATGCATAGGGATATGTTCGGAAATATTGAAATTATTTATAGATGGTAATGCCAAAACGTAAAGAAACAAGGTAGAAATGAATACAAAAAAACATACAAAAATCCTTACATAAGTAGCCAGTAAGTACTGAGTGAATCCTAGAAGCTTGTGGTTATTAGCCACTGTCAGACTATAGAGCACTATCCAGATTAAATGTTTTTATTCAAACCTCAATTCATGCAACTGATAGGAATTCAACATTTACTTGTATATAAAAGTTATTATTTTAAATATTTTGATGTTTATGTAGGGTGTTACGTATTACAATTTCTAATAGCCTGAAAGTGAGTTAAATTGTAATTTAGATTTAGTAGTTACATATTTGCCGATACATCTCCAATTTATGATATTTGCCCACAAGATTGATACGCACAGAATTTTTTATTTTTTTAATACAAATATATTTTAATACACAAAGAATAATACAATTTACAATAACAGTTATTACAAACAATGATTTATATACAAAAGTTTCAAAAACTTACAAACAATATAAAGTATTCTTTCTAGTCTGGAACTTCCTTGATGTCTTATCGAGGGTTCACGATGAGCGAGTTAATTTGGAGTTGACGTAGGCAAAATTCACTTCACAGGGAGCTAGCTAGCTCTGTCTTCTTTCCCGAGTTTTCGTAAAAGTACTAATGTCCAATGTGAATCCACTGTAATTAAATGATTTGTAATCTTCGAAAGTTATAAATGTTTCTGGTCAAATAATTGAAGTTTCCGATTAATAAGCGTTAAATACAATTATAGCTTCCGAGGTTTATAGCACACCAACTATAGCAAACCAATAATATTTATACTCTTTTCGGGCTCGGCGCGTTGGTTATATTTATAGGCGTGTAGATTACGTAACAATACTAACACACTACACCAGAGTTTACGTACACACGTATATTGTTGATTCTTACACTCGAGAATTTTCTATAACTTTAGAGAATAGGCGGGGGTTTCGCAATACATATTTCTACTATAAGCTATGCATATTTCTAAATATAAACTTAATTGAAACAAACGTCGATATTAAAATAAATTCGTCACAAGGGATATTTTGTTTGTTTGGTTGGTTGGTTGGTTTTAATTTCGCGCAAAGCTACACGAGGACTATATGCGCTATTCGTCCCTAATTTAGCAGTGAAAGACTAGAGGTAAGATAAGATAGTCAACACTACCCACCGCCAACTCTTGGGCTACTCTTTGACCAACGAATAGTGGGATTGGCTGTCACATTCAAACTCGCGACCCTCAAATTGTGACTCAAGCGCCCTAAACAGCTGGCCATGCTGGGCCTGCTTATGTAGGGATTTTGTATGGTTTTGTGTATTCATCCCTACCTAGTTTCTATATGTTTTGGCATTGCCATCCGTACAACATACTTAATTTTTGCAATTTTTTATTTCTTTTATTTCATTAAAATAAGTTTATAAGTGATCATATGTTTTATTCTTATAATTCGATGGTAATATATATTATTAATGTCATATCAGTTTTGTCAGTTTCTTCATTGCATTTGTAGATTGACTTCAGATATTGATATTATACCATACAATTGGCTACAATAGATTATTAATAATCACTGGTCATAACCTTGACGTCTTGGGACTTAATGTTGAGGAATCCACAACAAGGAAAAAACATATCAAAATGTATAGTTGTATCATCCCTATATTGATGCTTGCATTATTTTTGGAACTGCCATCCCTACATCATTTACAAAATTATTTTTATTATTTCTTTGTGACATTTTTTTTCTGACTAAAAATTAGTGTATTCTATGAATGTGTGTAATAAAATCTAGTATTATATGTATGGATTTTGTTTTGCATAGAATAAAAAAAAATAGATAGTCAGAGATCGTGAAGACTACTTTGCTCTATCAAATAATGATAAAATTATAGTTACTGCTATAATGAGGTAGGTGTTAGGCCTGTTGAAGAAAATGAGAAATCTTGATTATGGCTATTCGTCGGTTTTCGAGTTTGGGACGTTCTGGATAGCCTTAAAGTGGCATATACACTGGTGATAGAGCGACTATGCCAGGTAGCTCTTCTTATCTAGCTTCTGATAACCTGTATGCGTAATGATTTTTTTTTTTACTTCTTCACTTCATATATAATAGAGGGGTTGGGTCCCTAAAGACACCGATTGTATAGTGTACAAAGCATTGACTATTCTACATGTTACAGTCATCCAATGTTCATCTATAATTGACTGGTAATTTCTGTTTCACCCTGTACTTAAGCTTTGTTAAAGGAAAATCAGATCAGATTTCTGCAAGAAAGCTAATTTCAGGGGGTAATAACATCGTTTACTAGAATTATAATTCTTCTTAGCTTATTCCAAGCAGTGATATTGAGAGTCTCGCAGGCTGTGAAACACCCCATAATGACAATTAAGTGGTCAAATATGGCTACAACTCAAATTTAGCAGTTACTTGTAAGCATCATTTTTTTCTCGGCCCATCACTCACCACCGTGCTTATTGATATATATTCATCTGTACGAATTTCAAGTTCAGAATTTTTAATTTTTTTTTAGGTTCTTACAGTTTTGTTTGTTCTTGCGTAGCGATTGTTACCCGATATATTAAAAAATAAACAAACTCAGCTTACATTTCACCTCTGCATAAATAATCAAATTGAATCTGTAGGGAAGGCAGGAGGGGTAATATGCTGATCTCTGCACGAGCTTTCTTTTAAACAAGGATTGCCAGAAAGTTTCTCAACGTTGACAAGCACCTTGATGAAAGACCTGTCAAACTGGTAGAAGGTGGGCATGATTTATTGAACATTAGCCTACACATCCAAGTTGCTGGAACACGAGGACACTGCAGGAGGGCCGCTCTATGACGTATGTATGTGCACAAGAAACTGAATTGTGTTCAGTATTCAGAGTGAGGAACACTTGAATTCCTCTTAGTGAGGAGAGTCGTTCAGTTATTTAGAAAAAAACAAGGCTTAAAGGTCACTTTGTAAAATTGTGCTTAGCTTCTAGAATAAATTTGTGGGATTTTTTTTCAACGTCTATTCTTAAAAACAAACACACACACAACAAAACGAAAGGGTATGTCTTCATAATCCTTCTTTATATGTATGTAGTCTCTTTCTGTTTTAGGTTTGAACGGGAATTAAAATGTAAAAGGTAGTTCCTTTCCTTTAAAGTTTTAGAAAAAGTAACTTAAAATTATAATATCTTACCTAGATTACACCCAGTTTCTACCTCCCTTCTCTTTCACTTTGTATTTCAAATTTCAGCTGCTTATCTGTTTAATAAAAACTTTCCTGCTCTTTGGTGGATTTTGATTAAACTTGATAATTCCAAATTATTCTGCGATTCTTTTAAATGAGGGAAACTTTAACGAGCTTGACAAAGATTCAAAATCACTGCAGATGTGGTGTTTCTTTCCTAGATCTTTTTTTTTAACCGATGTAATTATTCTGGACTAAACAACCATTGAATTTTAATGCTGTAATTCTAAAATTACAGAAACAGCTCTTAGAAAATATGAGTTTTGTAAGACATTTTTATACTATCTTTACATTATATAGATAGGTCATATATTTTTAGTTCTTTTTCATTTAACAAGTTGTTAATGATGTCTCTAAACATTCTCGTTTCCTTTTTAATTGATCCGTGGGTTCGAATCCCGTCATCAAACATGCTCACCCTTTCAGCTGTGAGGGCGTTATATTGTAACGGTCAATCTCATTAATTGTTGGTAAAGAGTAACTCAAGAGTTGGCGGTGGGTGGTGTTGACTAGCTGCCTTCCCTCTAGTTTATCACTCTTTAAAATTAGGAATGAGCTAACGCATAAAAATCTCGAGCAGCTTAATTAAACAAACAAACATATATTTTTAATTGAATATTATAAAGATTAATTTATAGTTACAATATCCATAAAATATTTAGCGTAAAGGTCTCGTAATATAGGTACATTTTAATCTAAACTTATAGATAAATTATAATAAAACAACAACCAAACATATGTTTTTCGCTGTATATAGTGTTGGTAAATTTCGTTTTATTTTTTAATATATAGAATTAATTAATTAAACTACATTTTAAAACTAAGCCTTTTCTCATTTAGATTACGCTGGCGTGTTGAAATATCTGAATGAATTTATTTCCCTTTTGTGGTTTTATATGCTCGTCTATGAGGTTTAACGTTTTGCATTTCAGTCATGTATGCGTGTTGTTTTAAAAATAACAATCTTTTATGCAAGTTTTTACTAACTCTTTTTTTCTCGCTTTTCACACTGTAAATATGTTTCTACTAACTATAATCTCACTTCGTGAAGCCCAAAAACTGCGGTTGAATCGTCGAATAAAACAAACAATAAGCACATTAGCAATTTCAGAATGAATATTTATTGTATAGCACCGAATCTTTGTTTAAATGTACGGTCTTTCACATTAAGTACAAAACAAAAATGAGACTGAATTTTAAAGATAATCAAGTAGCATATCCAACTGTAAGGAACAAGTGAAAGATGTTGGTGTTTTGCCTAACTCATTTCAGATGATTTAGTGTCTCAATTGAGGTGTGTAAAAACTCCACAAGAAACACATCAGATGAATGTGACGTTTGTTTTATTTTCATACACCTGTATGAAAATAAAACAAACGTCACATTCATCTGAAGCGTTTCTAGTGGAGTTTTTACACACCTCAATACCGTATGAAAATAAAACAAACGTCACATTCATCTGAAGCGTTTCTAGTGGAGTTTTTACACACCTCAATACCTGTATGAAAATAAAACAAACGTCACATTCATCTGAAGCGTTTCTAGTGGAGTTTTTACACACCTCAATACCCGTATGAAAATAAAACAAACGTCACATTCATCTGATGTGTTTCTTGTGGAGTTTTTACACACCTCAATACCCGGGTATTGAGGTGTGTAAATACTCCACTAGAAAGAGAATGTGACATGTGTTTGTTTTATTGTCGTGTATGCTTCTCGCTTAAGTAAATTTTTGATTCATGGAAAAAGTATATTAATTAGTTCCAATACTTTAAACACATATTAATTGCGACTTACTTTTAATAACAACTAAAGTTCCCAATCTTCAAAATAATACGTTTCATGTATTAAAAACGACACAATAGGATTAATTCATTTGTACGCAGTCAACAGTGTATAAAGCCAATCCCAGAAACCCAAAAGAAATAATAACATGGATCAAAAAGAAAGTAACTGTTACCGCCTTTCAGCAAAGTATTAATTTAACAACACTTAAAAGTCTGTTATTTATCTGATATGAATATCTAATACTACATACTTATATTTTTATTTGTGTCAATTAACCATCTAATGACCTTTTGTTGTTCTTATATATTTTAAATGGAAAAGTATAAATAGAGAATCAGTAACCTTGATCGAATTATCCTTTCATCTGTGCCTATATAACAAAATGACTGTAAGTTTTTCTATGGACTTATCTGACTTTCTGCATTTTTATCTATGTGATTGTATATTTTTCTGTCTATCAATCTATCTTACTCTGTATTTCTATTCAACATAAACATCTATCTATCTATCTACTTATCTATTACTTCAAAGGTAACTTATATGAGGCCGCAGATAGGTCAAAGTACAGCTATGTTTTCTATATTTTATTTCGTTTTCCAGAAATGAAAGCTTATGGAATTTCAATGAATAAATTATGAAAAGTATTCTCGCGCGTGCTTCAATCCATTTCATCAGATCTCACTAAATCTTTCCCTAAGTTTATTGAGAATCGTGACTGTTTTTTGTATAATCTTATAAATTGTGAGGTAAACCTTAGGTTACCTAAAGCGTTCAGTAAAATTGATTACAACAGAGCGAAGGTTGAGATATAATTTAAACATTCTATTATGCCTCAGGGTGAAATATGTATTAGTCTCTCATGTCATGTAGCACAAGGAAGCCTCATCATACTAAAAGGAATTTTAGTAACTTTCACATGAACCATTATTTGTTAACACATTTTGCATGATTTTTCTTCAAAGTTGTAAAAGCTGTATATTCGAATTAACCCCATTAACTGTTGATTTCATTTAAACCCTCGTTGACTTAGATTTTGATTTGATTTTACCACATGTTGGCGTAATTGTTTATTTGAATTAGCCCTATTTTGACATAAATGTTGCTTTTTGATCCTATATTCCCTTAACTTTTGACTTTATTTAACATTATATTGACTTAACATTTGACTTGATTTAACATTATATTGACTTAACATTTGACTTGATTTAACCCAATGTTGTTTTAAAATCATAGAATGTTCATATCCTTCGAAACCACCTGACCAGAATAACCTTTGTAACCTTTTTTTTTATTCTAGTATTTCTTTAGATTCGATCTTTCATCATTTTCTCTGAAAAGTAAATATATATATATATATATAATTCAATGTGAAAGTATTTTGATATTTACTGTTCGTTAAAAGCCTGTAAGTGAGACTCTTTGAATACGTATAATACAAAACTTAGGAAATTTTAAGCTAATGAGTATTTTGTTTTTTGTGTAAGTAAGATCTGTATAGGTGGAGGTAAAAAGGCAAAGGCATTCTAGTAATCTCATATTCCAAGTTAAACATTTAAGAATCATTTGTTTGTAGTTAAACACAAAGCTGCACAATGGGACATTTGTGCTCTACCCATCACGAATATCGGAACTTGATTTCTAGCGTTGTAAATCCGCAGACATACCGCTGTGCCACTGGGGGGCTAAACATGTAAGAACAAAAATATTTTAATATAATTTCAAATTATTAAATAACAACAGTGGAATGTTTCTTTTAAAAGAAGAAGGGTTTCATCAATTCAGTGTTTATATATATATATATATATATTCGTATATATAGTAATGAAAATAATTATAAAAACCGTAGCTAAAATGTATATAACATGCAAATATTATAGATTTACACCCCTTCTACTATATTGAACTCCACTAGAGTGCAGTCACGTGTTGATAGTATGCTCTTTGATTAACTGGTACCTAACCATCCAGACAGTGCCAACTCACCATAATGCCTATAAAAGTACGGACATTCATACTATTCCCACCAGTAGTGTGGTAAATGCAATCACGACACTCAGGAGAGAAACTTCACATGACAAACACGTAGAAATAAAAGTTTTGAATTTTGGTTGATGAAGACTATTTTATACGATAGATTGAGGCAAAATTTCTTGTTTCAGTAGGAGCTGAATGGAAACACTGAAGAGGGTACGTGAAACTGGTACGGTTGGTAATAGAAGTGGTTGAAGTTGAAAGTCCAAATTCTTCTAAAGTGATGTTAAGGAACTATATATATGGTCTTAACATGATACACAAAAATCTAGGAGAGAGTTTGCCAATAATCTAGTTATTACACATGTAACTGTTACTTCCAAAGCATTAAAATACGTAGTAACAAAAAGTGACCTCGGTGAATATGTAATAGGTGAAAAACCATTGCTTTGGAAGGATAACCAAATCCAAAAGAGTGAAATGGGCATCAAACTTCATATTATTGGATGAAAAAAAAATAGGAAAAGGATGCTCTTTATAGATGAATCCATATTCAAATATTTTGGCAACAAAAGTTTGTTCGATGGCAGAGAGAACAATGTTATAATAGTTAATGTACAGCACCTACAGTGAAGAATGCTGATGGATGAATAGACGTGAGGGCTGCTTCCCGGTGGTGTTCAGAAATGTACACAAAAATTATGGCACCCTGGCAGCTGACGGTCTAAACCCCATCCTCATCCCTTGTGTCACTCCCTCAGTAAGAAGACCTGTTTAGCAGGGATTCAGCTTCTAGAAAATATTGTGAAACGATACCTGGAAGAAAACAAAAGAGACCGATAGAACATTCCTGAACATGGTTTGGTCTGACAAAGTTCATATATGAATATTATTAAGACTGCACGTAATTATATGGAAACTCATAATATCAAAGGGCAACCAAAAACGTGGTTGATCTGTGGGGAGTAGTACAGGATATTTGGAAAATGTTTCATAATCATACGTTGATATAAGTATATAATATCAAAGGGCAACCAAAAACGTGGTTGATCTGTAGGGGAGTAATACAGGATATTTGGAAAATGTTTCATAATCATACGTTGATATAAGTATATAATATCAAAGGGCAACCAAAAACGTGGTTGATCTGTGGGGGCAACCAAAAACTTGGTTGATCTGTGGGGAGTAATACAGGATATTTGGAAAATGTTTCATAATCATACGTTGATATAAGTATATAATATCAAAGGGCAACCAAAACGTGGTTGATCTGTGGGGATA
>NW_013667463.1:131209-135783 GCF_000517525.1 Limulus polyphemus
TTAGAAAATTGTTCAATAATCATACGTTGATAGTAAAGTATATAATATACGAAGGGCAAACCAAAACGTGGTGATCTGTGGGAGTAATACGAGATATTAGAAATGTTTCATAATCATACGTTGATATAAGTAGCGAAAAAAAAAGATGTTCCGTACTGTTTAAAGCAAATACGAAATGCTAGTGTATTTTACAACATATTCGATAGTCTTTGCATTTCATTTGTAATAATGTATTGTCCTAATGATAAATTGAGCCGTTAATCATAATTTCTTATTCTTAGTCACTACTTTATTTCTATCACTTGTGTGTTTTCAATACTTTATGCTATAATTTTTTTGTGGTGTATGATGAACCTGTTCAATGTTTTGAATTAGGTATTTTAATTTCGACGTTTAGGTAGACAATAAATTGGACGTTTTATGGTTTTGGAATCTAATCTAAATGTCTTAAAAGGATCGTCTCTTTTTCTTTGTTTTGAACACAACGTAATTAACGGAAGAAAGTAAAACGATGTTCATATCTAACATGAACAACATAAGATAATTCAAGTATTTAACCAAAACAACATAAGATGATACTGATATGTCGAATAAACAAAATAAGGAGATCTGAACAACGTAAGATGATAGTAACCATAGCAACTTAAAATGGTATTGTTATCTCTGATATAAGAAACTTAAAATGGGACTAATGTCCGATCCAAAGAACGTAGGATGATACTTATGTCCACAGAAATGTAAATGGTGCAGATGTCTTAACTGAACAATGCCAAATGAGACTGATACCTGTATGATCAATGATAGTGATACTTGATCTAACATCTTAATGCAATACAGCTATATTTTCTGAACAACTTAGAATGATACTGATGTCTGGTCTGAACAACATAGGCGATAATGACGACTGATCTGAACAATAATGCATCATGTCCTCAACATATCAGATGAATTATAATTGTATTGTATAAACTAAATAATTAATAATAAACCAAATGTCGCTGGCATCAGGTTTGATTTATCAGATCACGTATCATAAGTCTACAGATTAGGTTTTAACAACGTATGTGTTTAACTCTATAATTTTGTGATTTGTATCTTACAGCAGTCCAAATGTATGTTAACAAAGAAAACATGAAAACAGAGATTAATTTGAATGTATTTACTTTGTAACGAAAGAACCATTGCCGGAGCTCGAATATTTTAAGTGTACTTAAAACGTAAGTTTAATAAGACACTTTCAAACCTTACCAAAAAGGGCACTTATTTTCCCATTCTGAGATAAACATAACATAACTTCCCTAGTGTATTTACACACGGTAGATTTTGCCTGTACACATCCATACGATCTTTTTCTTGCAAAAGTACATAGAGTATACATATATATATATATATATAAACACATAAACTAAATAATATTGAAGCCCGCCTTTCTTATTTTCTTCGCTCTCTCTCTCTCGATATAAATTGTGTAAATTGTGTTGAGCAAAATGGATTACGTTGCTGGCATTATTGACAGGCAACCCTGTCATTAACTCCAAGGTACAGCTCCTTCTTGCTTGCTGTGTAAACGGTTCCTCAGCAGTCTGGCACCACAAAGTGGCTCAATTTCTGGTCAAAATATAACCTCGATCTGCAGAGAAAGAACGGTAAAGTAGTCCTAATGGAACCAGTCATCACAATGAACTGTTTAACTTATTGTTGTTTTTTTGTTGTTGTTAAGTAAATAGCTGCTTATCTCTTTTTATCCCGACAAAAAACTTTACGGCCTGTTAAAAACTACGAAACTTTTGTATACATAGTAGCGTAACGTCAGGAATTGTTGTTAAACCATTTGTACTGTTAGATCTTCCAGGCAATAAAATATTTTAATAATATAATGTCAAATGATGTAAAACAGTTAAAGGAACAAACTTCCTCACCTAAACAGCACTAAAAGCAATTCTATTTTTTCACGTCCCTTACCTTCCACCCAAGGTAAGGGACGTGAAAAAACTCTAATACCTAGCTGTTTTGCCCTTGCCTAATGTGACTTAGTATATTTCACGATTACAGTTCGATTCGAGGTTCTAACCGGTTCAAAATTTTCTAACCGCTACTCGAAGTCGTTGTTTTCTGATTTATTTTATATCTAGTTTTACTGCGAACGTGTAGTTTGTCGAAGCTCTACTGTAGCGAAAGGAAGTGGGTGCGAAAGTTTATAATTTTACATGCTTTACATACAGCACGCGAGAAAATACATGAAGAGAGCATGCGCGACGATTTACTTCTTGTCTGATTCTAAATTTTACAGACTGGAAGTCGAACTGGCCAATCGTTTACGAGTTGTTTCAAGTAAGATAAGAAACCAGTTAGAAACAAAAATCTCACCGTGACGTCATTACACTTTCCATATAATATTCAGCTGTTTGTTTGTTTTGTTCTTTGCCTAACCTTACTTGATAAGCTTTATTTATCATGTAATATTCATGTTTTTTCTTTGCCTAACCTTGCTTGATTGTGTTTTATTTATCATGTAATACTCCTATTTTTCTTTCTCTAACATTACTCGATAAGCTTTATTTGTCATGTAATATTCATGTTTTTTCTTTGCTAACCTTACTTGATAAGCTTTATTTATCATGTAATACTCCTGGTTTTTCTTTCTCTAACCTTATTTCATTGCATTATTTATCATGTAATACTCATGTTTTTTCTTTGTCTAACCTTACTTGATAAGCTTTATTTATCATGTAATACTCCTGGTTTTTCTTTCTCTAACCTTATTTCATTGCATTATTTATCATGTAATACTCATGGTTTTTCTTTGCCTAATCTTACCTGATTGTGTTTTTTATCGTGTAATACGCAATTGCTTTAATTTGCCTATAGTGTGAGTTGGTATGCTTCATTTTACGTTTATATAACAATTTTGCTATACGACATTTTCAAGTGTTGTAAAAACTTGCATATTGTGGCTATGAAACAATCTTTACAAATGTTGTAACAAGATAGTTCACTAATGCCAAATGATGTTTAAATAAGAAACGTTTGCTTTTGAAGTTGGGTGTAAGATCTTGCCAAGTGCTACTCAAGTAAACAGTAATTGATCTGAATACGGAAGCAAAGTGTTACCAAATTCTGTTTAAATAAGTAGCCCTTGATTTTGAATTTGGAAAAAATGTGTTGCCAAACGTTGTTTAAATAAGCACACTTACTTTTGATTTCATAATTAAGGTGTTTACCAGATGTTGTTAAAATAAGCAGCACTTGCTTTGGATTTCCGAATTAAGGTGTTACCAGATGTTATTGAAATGAACAGCACTTGCTTTTTGATTTCGGAAGTAATATGATGCCAAATCCATTACATACTTTTGATTTCGGAAGTAATATGATGCCAAATCCATTACATACTTTTGATTTCGGAAGTAATATGATGCCAAATCCATTACATACTTTTGAATTCGGAAGTAATCTTGCGAAATTCATAGTATAAGATCAATTGTTTGACAATGATTTTCAGTTTTTTCCAAAGTGAGGCTGTTTTTAACACGACTACAAAAGAGAGATAAGTAAAATGTTACTTTTCTAAATATATGCCTGTAAACTTTTCAAAACTATAAATGAAAGCAGACATTTTAATGGTCAAAGCTGATAACAACAATAAAATTCAATGAAAGTTATTCTGCTATATAGGTGTGAAAGAAAGTGATCTATTTTTCAATTATTCTGTTTGCCCAGGTGCGCACAGCAGGATAAAAATGTGCTGCCCATCGCTGCCAAATGGTCAAGTTGAACTTTTAGAGAAACCTTTGAGTGAATATGTTTATTCTGTGTTTGGGATCCAACAGAACCTCTGGTAATAATACAAAGTCTTCTACTATTGTTCACGGATCCAAGACGTTCCACCCCTAAGTCAAAGGTATTCAGCAAACCCTTCGTTTCAAGCCATACAACCCCCCACCCCACCCCGTTTATGAATGTCTTTTCTCTTTTACAATGACATTATTAACATATATAGACATGTTTCTTTCTAAAGCTGAGGTTCAAAAACACTTTTACTTGAAGGTTTCATGAAGCGACATGCATAATCCAATGATACCACATTAAGAGCTAATTCAATGTCCTCAGTTTTATGGTAAATATGTACATTTTAACCTGATCTGAATGCAGTACAATACTATTTACTTATGTCAGAGTCTTGAGCAAATTATAACAATTATATACTTTGATCAGGAATATTATTAATTAACCGTTTCTTAATGTTCTTTATAAGATATTACTATTCCAATTCTACTGGACTAAACACAACATTTTATTTTGGTATAGTGAAAAGTTTCTGATGAGAAGATAATGCACTCAGAACCTGTTTTACTTCCAGAAGTAGACTGAAACAAAAGAGATTTTTTATACTCTTTGTTTTATCAGAAACTGCTTAAAATAATAAAAAATCTAATAGTTTCATTTGTAATTCAACTCTGATATAGTGGTACTTAATGACCTCTGTTTTACTTCCAGAAGTAGACTGAAACAAAAGATATTTTTATACTCTTTGTTTTATCAGAAACTGCTTAAAATAATAAAAAATCTAATAGTTT
>NW_013667463.1:136459-141372 GCF_000517525.1 Limulus polyphemus
CTGTATTATGTCAGTATATTTAATAAACGGTTGAGAAAATCGTGTTTAAGTGTCATCTCCCTAATGTTCATATCAAATCAGCATGACAGCTCACAAACTTGCAAAGTTACACAATAAGCCATCTGCGCTCTGTCCACTACGGGGAAATCAAACCCCAGATTTTAGCGTTTTAAACAGGTAAACTTACCGTTGACTCACTGAGGGGGGGGGGCAGTAGCTCACAAAAGCTAGGCAAGTAAACAGACAAAATACTAATAAAACATGTATCCAAAAATGTTAATGTTCAAGTCTGCAGTTTGATTTCAAGAGACTTGTTAAATGGAAAAGTAATAGCATTACATTTACGTCATATGTAATAATGTTATTTTCATGTTATATTTTTCTTTTTGAAATACATTGTCAACATCCTTTAGCTCATACAGCTTAGAACTGCAGTGCATTATCAAAACAAGCAAAGAAAGTTTATCTTCTCACTCTTAAAAAGTGTTCCCTAAAACATTTATCTATTTATTCTTTTATTTAGAGTATAAATTAAAGTATATTTTATAGTTTTATTTAAAATGAAATACCTAAATATTTTTAAATTTATTTTTCCACTGTTATATATATTTCAGTCCCTAAAAACTGTCGTACGAAGGAAACATAAAGTACATTTATAATGTGATGTGTGAGCAGGAAAGGTGGAAATATATTAATTTTGGTTTTAGGATTTTATGTAATTGCACATTCAGGTAAGATATATGTTAATAATAATAATAATTAAAACCGTTAAATGTCTTCTACCAAGAGTCAACTTAAGGAGCCTATACTTACTAGTATAAATTGGCGGTAAAACACGAAGGTGACGCCATACAACCCACATTTAGTTTGCTAACTTGGTGTGATTATTTTTTTTATTGCTCCTGTTCTTCGATGGGAAACCTTCGTCTAGGAAAAGAACATTCTCCAACCATTAAGGGTAACATATAAAAGGGATATTTTTTTAAACAATGTTTTTTTACACTGTTAGTTACATCTTGCGTACCTATTTCTTGTCAGTAGCTAATAAACTTCTAATTAAACCAACTAAAGTGACTTAATTAATCCAAGTCAACACCATATCAGTATTTAGTTCTTGTTTTGAACCTTTATCTTATATTCATCTATTCTAAGTTTTAAATTTCTTCTAGTTTGGCCAATGTATGCACAACACATTCACATTCAATTTCATAAATGCCCGTTTTCTCCACTAGGTGGATATAATTTTAATTTTATTCAATATTTGACTAATTTTATTCAATGTTCTATAAATGGGAATGAGATTTTTGTTTTAATTTACGAAAACTTTGACATGACAAACCTGGGACAGATGGTAGAAACAACGTTTCCTTTTTGTCTATTTTATCAAATTCGTTTTTACTTTACTTTTTTGGTCACCATTTGCTATCTTGTTAAATTTTCTCACAGCTGTATCAACAATATTAGGCGAGAAACCTCTATCTAATGCTACATATTTGATTAACAACAGTTCATTTTTACGTCTCCTGGATTAGAACATAGCTTTAAAGGCCTGTAAGCATCTAAATACAAAGCTGACATTTTTTTTTACTTCGTATGATATGATTCTTGGTGTGGCAGCATGATAACAGAAAAATGTTTATGATAGACCGTAGTTTCTAACTTATTTTTGTTTTTCTTAACTAAGAAATCCAAAAACGGTAAACTATTATTTTATTCAACTTCGTAAATGTATTAAATAGCGGGTTCAAAATTATTTAAGTAGTTAGCAGAAACTAGCAAGTTTTCATTACCATGTCGCCACACCACGAAAATGTCATCGACGTACCTAACCCATATTTCTGGTTTAAGTTTAGCATCATGTAAAACATCAGTTTCAAACCTATCCCTGAAAAGATCACACAAAAAAGGAGGTAATTAACTAAGGCGAGTTGATTTATCTACAACAACATACTACCAGTTTTTAATTCTAGTCAATAGTCACTAAACTTCGAAGTAAAACCAACTAAAGCAATTATTTTAATCCAATACAACACAGTACCAGTTTTTAATTCTAGTCAATAGTCACTAAACTTCGAAGTAAAACCAACTAAAGCAATTATTTTAATCTAATACAACACAGTACCAAGTTTTAATTCTAGTCAGTAGTCAGTAAACTTCGAAGTAAAACTAAATAAAGCAAATTGTTTAATCCAATACAACACCCTACCAGGTTTTAATTTTAGTCAGTAGTCAGTAAACTTCGAAGTAAAACTAAATAAAGCAAATTGTTTAATCCAATCCAACACTTTCAAATTTTTAGTTGTTGTCAGTAGACAGTAAACTTCGAAGTAAACCAACTAAAATGGCTTGTCTTATCCACAATAAAGATTTTTCGATACGATTTAAGATAGCAGTTGCAAGACTATTTTGTGATTTTATCAAAGACTCAAAACCGTTATAGTTTTATGATATTGTTGATTGGAGATGTGTCGCAGGTGAGTTAGCTTCGATATAACAGGAGGAATAATAGGGTTCAAATGACAGGCACTGTATTTGTTATTTAAAAGAAAATACGTTGATTGTTGTGTTGTTGGGCAATCTGAAAGTGTTGGACCTGTTGGAAAATATTCACGAAAAGGTCGACATTTTATTTTCGTTGTCTATATAATTTGCACTGACTGACAACACACCATATAATATACACTTGAGAACATTTATGGGTTATTTCATACGAATACTAAAACAAGACCAAACAGCATTGAAACGATTTCCAACATCTTCTGTACTAAAGAATTATCTCACACACTGCTGGAAATTGGCCGTGGACTGTGAGTGAACTTTTACACATCTCAGATGTTCACACAAAAGACCGTTTTCCAAGTTTCCACCAATCAGACAGGGCAAATACACGAAAAGCTCTTAAGCGCCACACAAACTATAACTGAGAAATACTCTAAAGTTGGTAGTGACCAGAAAAGATTGGTTGTTTACAATGGCTAAAGTGTAAAAAAGTTAAGTTTTATTTTGAATCTCAAAGAATTACAGTTACAGAAGGGTAAACTTGATAAATAATATCACAGTTTCTAATGTCAGTTATTAAAATGTTATTAAGGTTAAGGTGTTAAATACATAGCATATGAGCTTTGTACATCATTTTATTGTCCTAAAGAAGCGGCCCGGCATGGCCAGGTGGTTGGGGCGTTCTGAGGGTTCGAATCCCCGTCACACCAAACATGCTCGCCCTTTCAACCGTGGGGGCATTAAAATGTGACAGTCAATCCCACTATTCGTTGGTAAAAGAGTAGCCCAAGAGTTGGCGGTGGGTGGTAATGACTAGCTGCCTTCCTTCTAGTCTTACACTGCTAAATTAGGGACGGCTAGCGCAGATAGCTCTCGTGTAGCTTTGCGCGAAATTCAAAACAAACAAAACCAAACCTATAGATGTTAAAAGCGAAACAGCGAATGCCCACGAAATAACCCACAACCGTACTGCTGCAATTGCCAACAACAACACACGGCAAACTATAAAGGATGCCAAAAATATAAAACTATTGTAATAAGAATAAACAATATACAGAACAACACACACACACAAGCTCAAAATTATGAACCATACAGCACACAAAGAAAAACACCATTGCTACCTACACCAAACCCTCAACAAAATGGCAATACAAACAAACAGTCTACAGTACAGACATTCGCACAAGCATTAAAAACCCACACCATAACGGAAACAACTACACTAGCACAAGAAGAGAAAATAAACACACAAACCTAAGAAAAAACAGAACAAAAGAAGTCACCTATAGGTACATCTCCTAAAATAGAGGAATTCATAAACAAAGCAGTAGAGACAATCAAAAACATATTCAAAAAAGCAGAGGAAAAATATAACAGCCCTCAAAACAATGATAACATATTCATAATAATCACAAAAACAGCAGCACAAGAACTACCTTTATTATTACCACAATTACTACTTCTACTATAGACCCAAAGTACACTAACACCCAAAAATAGGACAATACACACATATAAATTGATAACATAAAACGGACATGCCCTGAAAAGGAAAGTACCAACAGAAATACATTAACCCCATATCAAACCAGACAACCATAAAAAACCTGAACCACAGGAAAAAAAAATCAACAACAACCGTACAGAAGAGAGGAAGAGGTCTACTTGAACCTGACCCTCCCAGGTCGATGACCTAAATCCCGATCCGGAGAAGAGAGAGATGTTAAATTGTTTGAATTTCGCGCAAAGCTACACCAGGGCTATCTGCACTTGCCGTCCCTAATTTAGCAGTGAAAGACTAGAGGGAAGGCAGATAGTCATCACCACCCACCGCCAACTCTTGGGCTACTCTTTTGCCAACGAATAGTGGGATTGGCTGACACGTAATAACGCCCCACCGTTGAAAGGACGAGCATGTTTGGTGACCCCTCAGATTGCGAGTCAAGCACCCTAACTACCTGGCAATACAGAAGTTAAACAACACAGACGTATCGTTACAATACAAATATATTTTCAATACGTGTTACTTCCGCGACGACTGAGTGCTACGGGTCGAATCTCCAGCCACACTGTTTGTAAATAATAGAGTTTAATGCAATTTTACTTGAAAATATTTGCCTGTTGTAGTTTGTTTTTTGTTGTTCATGAAGTTGCAGGTTTTACTGTAACTCAGATACGTGAACTATCTGCCCACTTATTTAAATAAATAAACGTGATGCGTATAAAATTTGAACTAAAAAGTAATTACAGGAAGATTTATTCGCCATTTTTGTAAGATTTTGACGTGACCACGCACACAACGTTTCGACAGTGCAGTAAGCTCATATTTAAAAGCGAAGTACTTTAGAGTTGGCAATAATAGCGACGGCTGCGTTGAATTATGAGGGAGAAGGTAGTTTTACTTTTCCCCC
>NW_013667463.1:141837-150193 GCF_000517525.1 Limulus polyphemus
CCTCTAGTCTTACACTGCTAAATTAGGGACGGCTAGCGCAGATAGCCCTCGTGTAGCTTTGCGCGAAATTAAAAAACAGAAACAAGTATCTGAAGAGATGAGGTAATGAAAGGATTGATGTGTAATAAATGTTGGTTCAGTAGAACTGTTCAAAAAGACCTTCAGCTTCATTATCTGTCATTACGTAAACTGACCGGGACAGGGATTAACCGGTTTGTCTTCAGTGTGTGTGTGTATCTGAAGAGGAAATCGGTGTTTTCAAGCGGTAACATTAAGATAATTTACGATGCAAGTGTAATGGGCAGTATAATGGCGTTAAGTTCAACTAAAGACACTGGATTAGTTTTATAGTATCTAAGAAAAATCTTAGGCTGTATTAAAATAAAAGTGTTTATTTAAACACATGGGCACAAAAGCCTCTACTGCGCCTGCGCCTAGAGTTGATTTTCTTGTAATTATGGTTTTGTTCTTTTCTCGCACCAACTGAAGTACGTGCTTTGCCAGCGATACCGGTATCCTAGAGACGTGTTGAAACAAAATAGATTTTTAACTAAACACGTTTGAGCAAGACTGTTTTTATTATTTTTATCATTTCAACAATTTGAAGAGAACTGTTATTTTTGGTATTTGAATTTGTTTTTGTTAAACATTATAACTTTAAGTTTTCTGTGAGGGGCAGTTTGGGAATGTTTCTTGAATTTCGCTTTTAAGAATATGGTTTTGATTTTCATATTTTTTTTCATCATTGTTCTGTAGTGCTAAATTTGTCCCTATATACTAATGATGCAAATAACATAATTTGACTACGTATAAGTATGTGTGTGTATGTGTAGCCGATAGTTCAATAGTGTTATCCAGCTTCAGTAACATTTTGACCAAAATCGTGTGCATATTACGAAACGAAAAAACATTAATGACTGCTGTAGTATCAGAAGTAGCATTAACTCTACAGAAAACATATTTTAGTCTTGGTACCTGCGACATATTGATCAAATAATGCATTTTAGAATCCTGCATGCTGCCCTTTCCAAGACGCTGAAAATATTATAGAAACAATTGTAAATATTATATTCTGCCACGTGCCTTATTTATGTAAAGAACTAGGTGGGAGTTTTACTTCGTGCTGAGCCCCCCCAGTGGCACAGCGGTATGTCTGCGGACTTACAACGCTAGAATCCGGGTTTCGATACCCGTGGTGGGCAGAGCACAGATAGCCCATTGTGTAGCTTTGTGCTTAATTACAACTAAACTAAACAAACGAACTTCGTGTTGAAAATCCGACATCTTTAGTTTCATGAGAGAATATTTCCAAACCGTATTTTAAAAAACAAAAAAATACGAAATATTAATGTTGAAAAGTAAATTAGAACGTGAGTGTTTTATTGTAATGTAAAGAGATACACAAATTGCTCAAAGAACATATAACCAGATGATATGTCTGAGTCTTAATTCAGAAATTTCAAACCGAACATTAATGGTTCAAACTAAATGGGAAGTTGTGACATTTTGGATGGGATGACGTAGTGTACTCGGAATCCGCTAATCACAAAAGTTATGTTCTTTCTTTTTAAGGTTATCTCTGGTGTCGACCCTTTGTGATTTAGCTGCACCCTATCTTAACATAATATAAAATCCTATTATGTTAACCAGAAGTTCCGATAAACGCAGAGCCATGATGAATAAAACAAAAAAGTCATGCTTCAATCCGACATTTATCCGGGCTAGATAATTGATAATAATGATAATAATCCGTATAATATCTACATTATTTGCAGAAATATACCCAGAAATTATGAAATCATTGAATCCTTACCTTGTACCGAGATTTAGATGTGAAATTACCCGGTTTTATGCGCAAGTGGAGGTATCCACTTTGTGTTTGAAGAATCTTTAAGGACATGATGGCATTAGTTATAGCATCCCACTCTGTATACCTTGACCCACAGGGGTTGAAGACAACACGTGGATATAAAACTAGGTGGCCAGACTTGGAGATGGGCAAAAACCGATTGGGATTGGGCGACTAAAGTCGCATTCCTCATTTTCTTGTCTCAGGGAATGAATGACCAAGCAGAAGACTCGTCCGAAAGTAGGATCCAAAAAGCAAGTGTAATGATTTATCTAGATATACGATTGGAGATTAGCTTCATGGAGTCTAGATGTACAATTGAAAATTATCTCCCTGAAATCTAGATATACAATTGGAGATTAGCTCCATGCAATCTAGATATACCATTGGAGATTAGTTCCACGGAATCTAGGTATACAATTGGATATTAGCTCCATGAAATCTAGATATACAATTGGAGATTAGCTCCATGAAATCTAGATATACCATTGGAGATTAGTTCCACGGAATCTAGGTATAAAACTGGATATTAGCTTCATGAAATCTAGATATACAATTGGAGATTATCTCCCTGAAATCTAGATATACAATTGGAGATTAGCTCCATGAAATCTAGATATACGATTGGAGATTAGCTCCATGGAATCTAGGTATACAATTGGATATTAGCTCCATGAAATCTATATATACAATTGGAGATTAGCTCCATGAAATCTAAATATACAATAGGAGATTAGCTCCATGAATGTCTGGAGTATCGATTGATCGCGACACTGAATGGCTCGACAGTGGCCTGAAGAATAACACGTTAATAACGTTATGTCTGTTAACGCTCTCTCTCGTTGAGCTATCTAACAGACATACTCCATTCTTAGGTAAGAAAAAAAGAAAAAGAACTAAATGCTATTACAGAAGTTTTGGATGACGATAAAAACAGTCTCCTCTTACGTTATTAAACCGGCAATTGAGAAACGAAATTTATGCATACGAGTTCTAGAATAAATACTTATGTTAAAACCCAAAACATACTTGGACCATTAGAGTAATGTGTTATCGAAATGCAACATATTTCCAAAATGTTAACCGAAACAATAAACCCGGAATTAAATGTAAAATACTTCTATTTATATGACATACTTTGATAAATTCTGAGTAAATTTAATCATTAATCCTCAATTTCAAATTGTCAAACTCATAACAGTCTAAATAATCACAACATTACTTAATAGAAACTCAGCACAAGTCACACTTGTAACAGTCTTAAGGCTTGTTTAAATCCTTTAGAAACATAAAAAGTAATCACCCTAAATTTAAATGCTACAACTGGGGTTTGTTTTTAATTATTATACGATATATTTCCTTGCCTCGAATTTGAACTCATAATCTTTCGTATCCCAGGCTAGTTCTCTACGAACTGAGATAAAGTGTTATCGCCCTAATGGTGGCTAGTAAGACACTTTTTTTTAACAACTAAACCAACTGCATCCTCTTGTCATCCCCCGTTGGCACAGCGATAAACTTGAAGGCTTATAACTCTAAGACACATTGTGTAGCTCAACTAGGGATAAAGTTAAACCTGAATTCCCAATTTCAATGTATTAAAATTTCACAAAATACATTCCTCTCACCCCCTTCGATAGAATTGCAAACAGCTTAATGACAGGGGGATAAGTTACCTCAAGGATAAGTTACCTGAAGAGCAAAGTGTCGAACCTTCTTTTTATTGATGTTTCACAGTTTAATTAACTAGATTATTTCGACCCTTAACCTCTACCCAGACTATATACTAGTTAGAGGTGAAAGTATACCATGCGGTAAATAAAGATTATTTTAACGACATTTATAAGTTCAAATACATACCATTTACATCGAATTAATAAACATGTGATATCTGAATAACAGTCATTAATAATGAATTTTGAGTTAAACATCTGATGTGTCATTAAGCTCGTTGTTAAAGTAGTCTTTAGGTAATATTGCATGTAATGTATAGAGACCTTTTTCATTTATGACGTGGAAGTTTTCGAACTCTCTTAGAGTTAGTTATCTTCTTCAAGATTTGTAGGGAGAAAATATTTTACTTTTAAGAGTTCGCCATCCTAAACGAAACGCTCTTACCTGTATGTACATGTTGCACGTGTGTAGTACAAAATATAATTAATATAACTGAAACATTTTTCCTTAATGTAGGAATATTACACATCGAAAACTATAATTGAACAAGTATGTTTATAGGAAGTTTTGATGATTTAAGATATTTATTTTCCAAATGAAAATTGAAGAAGTTCCTGTAACACGAATGCGCCCTAAAAGTGGATAAAAATCATGATTTTAATTAACGACTGGGCCCGGGTAGTGTAACTACATTATGATTTCATTTTATGATTGCGCCCTGGAAGTATAAATATTCATGATTTTAATTAATGGTTGGGGTCTGGAACTGCTAAGAAAATCATGATTTTATTTTATGATTGCGCCCTGGAAGTATAAATATTCATGATTTTAATTAATGGTTGGGGTCTGGAACTGCTAAGAAAATCATGATTTTATTTTATGATTGCGCCCTGGAAGTATAAATATTCATGATTTTAATTAATGGTTGGGGTCTGGAACTGCTAAGAAAATCATGATTTTATTTTATGATTGCGATCTGGAAGTGTATAAAAATCATGATTTCAAATAATGATTGGGCCCCGATAGTGTAAATAAATCATTATTTAAATTGATGATTGCGCCCTGGAAGTGTAAAAAACTCAATATTGTGATTTCATAAGAGCGCCCTTGGAGTGTTAAAAATTACGTTTTACTGTTCAGCGTATAGAATGTTGTTGTTTTGTATTTTTGTTCAAGAAAACTTTACTCTTTCAAACACCAGTTAATATAAAACAAAACTCACCGTTCAAGGTTTAAACATTTGTATACATCCACTCCAATGGACAAAAAACAAGAACCATAATATGATTTTCGTGATGTGCTCCAACTTCACATACAATTATATTTTTGTTACGTCTTTGACTATTATAGGTTCTATAATTCTCAATATCTCTTTATTTGGTAATTTTTAGAGTTCTCTTTCCAGATAAATAACTACTGTAATTAATTCTTGTTGCATAAAAATATATAAGTATGATAAACCATTACTTCACTTAATATAACATTATGTTTTTGGTCGATTTAACAATAATATTATGTTTTTACTTTTTCACCCAAAAAACAAAGTTGAAAGAAAGAAAAGTATTAAGATAGTAAGATTCGAAACAGAAACTTGAAAAAATCTAAAGTTACAAAACATTAGCATCACCAATGAACGAATTATATAAACATTTTAATGTACTTGTTTTCCTGCAGTGGTTTTTTTAAATCACAATCATTGAGGTAAAATGCATTTTTATGTTTGTCTATAAACAAATACTAAACATTTTTATGTTATGTATTCACATTTACAAAATAAAAAAATTGTTTTCAATAAAAAAAAAATCACAAAACAGCAACTGAATATATATATATATTTTAGTTTACATTATTTATCAAAAAATACGAAACTATCTTAACTTACATTTTCGAAATAAACTAGAAATGTGTATAATTTAAATTAATAATTAATTAATAATTAATATGAATAATTAATACGCTTGATGTTTAAAAATCTCTATGTTTTGAGAAAAACCGTTTTCTCTCGTGTTTCTTTATATAAAATATATAACATGTAAATTATCTCAGCTTATTTGTATACGTATTTCATTCAATACGAGCCACTAACTCTGAAATAATCTAGTTACAACAACGTTGATAGTGTTTATATGTTTTAATCTGTGTTATGTATGTTCATGGCATACATCACGTATATTATTTGGTGTAGATTGCATTATTTCTAAACAGTCTTGGTAAAATAGTTTCCGTGTAAACGTCTTCTACTTCCTTCGTAGCGCTACAATATAGATGCATAGTGAGGCAAGACACGTTAGAATACCACGTGATTAATAATTAAAACCAACTAACACATTATAGAGCTTACTGCGACCTATTTCTTCCGAGTTCCAGCCCTAACGTTCACACGCACGGAGATATAGAAGCAGCATTACACTTGGAGGTGGTGCAATGGGATTAAAGATTCCGGTGCACCTTAAACGTGTAGGTTTGGATGCGTAGAATACATACAAACACGCACGCACAAACGACAAATTTATCTTACATTTTCTCTAAAACGTCTAATGCTGTAAATTACGTGGATGTCGGATCAGCTATTTGCACCTCCATTAAATTAAATAATTAATCAGGGTCAGGGGCGGGATTACCCTCCCCCCCCCCTCACGTCTATAACACTTGCAGTCAGTAGGAGCTTAAAGTTGTTAATAATTTACACACGAAGCGTGCTTGAAGCTTGTGGAAAGCATTTCATCTCAATAATTACTCTTAGGACTAACCCTTGTCAACCACGCTAAAGTTCATTAATTTTGTTCAGAGAGTGGAGTACATTGAACAAAGTACTCTCCTTACATATATGTACTTGTACAGTATACTTGCTTACTTGTGTATTGAAAAGTATATAAAACTTTATATTTGCCTAAAGATATTTCGTCTAATATATACATATATATTAAATAACTGCGAATATTTTCATACATATATAAGTATTCAGGTATTTTAATGTTCACTGATTAAAAATGAAACTTCGTTTTCTTTTTAAGACTTTTAGCTATCCGCGCGCTAGTTTTGTTCTAAATATAGTGTTTGTATCAACACTCGAGTTTGAAGGAAAGTTTTGTTTGTTCTAAGACAACTCACTGCTACATCAATTTTTAATGTCGACAGGTACTACTGATTGCTGCTGCCTCACTCGGCAATCGCATGACTGTTGCTTTCTTATACTTTATGATCAAAATTACAGTGAATAAAAGTGCTTTCAGTATAATATACAGTCTGATGGCTATCTTGATACATGCACTGACAGTTCACGTTATTAGAACCCTTTTTTTTGTAGAGCATCCCAATAATTTTTATATGTCAAATAATACATTGATACAGGTACCGTCATAGCATAGTAGTTGAGTAACAGCAACGATCTCTCCGACTTTCAAAGGGGCACGATAGTCGACGTCCAAATACCAGGGTTGTCATTATCAAGGCCTCCTTTTTTTACCATATATATATATATAGATAGATAGATAGATAGGTAGATGTTCGAAAACATATCTTGTCAGAGTTTATCAGCAGTGACAACTAAAAGGTGAGTAGAAACATTACAAAACTCTTATCTCAGATGCAATGAAAAAAAGTAAAAAGAACACTGCTTTAGTAGTACTTAGAAACAAACTCTTGGCATTTAATGACTAAAAGCATGTGATGTGGTCTGTTGAGTCGCGTTAGACTTTTTAAATCTTTGAGGTGGGCGAATAACGTCTAGCTTATACCTAAACGTTATGTCCGATCATGTCCACCCCACTATACTGTATTTCAATCATGCTGAACAAGTACTCTGTGCTCACTTTGATTTTGAAATTGATTTTAAGACTTCATTCTTCTTCATTGGTCAGTAAAACCATTGGAGCTCAATCAAATTGAAACTTTACTGTAGTAAACGTAATGTGAACTGGGACGTCGTTTGTGCTGCCACTATAATCCTCTCAGACATCAGCGAGTCAGTTTCAAACTATACTCCTCCATGTGGGGGCTACAATCAAATAAGACACCTTCCAGCATTTTTGGAACTTATATAAAGCTGAGTCCAAATTACTGTCACATCGAAAGGTGGTCAAACCCAATATTAGGTAGTCCTGGTCAAATTATGGCACATGGATGAGGTCGGTCAACACGTATGTATAACAACAGCTATACAGATTTGAGATTATTGTTTCACAATAGAAATGTGTTTTAGATTATGAGAAATCTGTCTGTATGTATGGATGAGGCTTTCACATCGTAATTGGTTTAATGGATTTGTTGATAAATAAGTATTGGTTTCGTATATATTCAATGATCACCACTATACAATTTGTAATTTGTTTTAAAATACGAGGCATTTGGTAAGCGTATCGGACTGGAGAGTTGATGGTCTCAGATCTGCTGCTACTAAACATGCTTCGCATTTCACACGGGGGCGTTATAAGAGTAACAGTTAGTCCCTTTATTCGAGTAAGAGCAGTCGCTTCAGAATTTCCGACTTGGTCGTCACAGTTCAAAATCAAGGGTTGCTATACCTGAACCACAGGGTCTCCGACTCGGTCGTCACAGTTCAAAAATCATGGGCTGCTATACCTAAACCACAGGGTCTCCGATCCGGTCGTTCCAGTTCAGAAATTAAGGGCTGCTATACCTGAACCATAGGGTCTCCGACCCGGTTGTCACAGTTCAAACATTAAGGGCTGCTATACCCGAACCACAGGGTCTCCGACTTGGTCATCACAGTTCAAAAATTAAGGGCTGCTATACCCTGAACCACAGGGTCTCCGACTTGGTCATCACAGTTCAAACATTAAGGGCTGCTATACCCGAACCACAGGGTCTCCA
>NW_013667463.1:150545-154207 GCF_000517525.1 Limulus polyphemus
CCGACTTGGTCATCATAGTTCAAAAATTAAGGGCTGCTATACCTGAACCATAGGGTCTCCGACTTGGTCATCATAGTTCAAAAATTAAGGGCTGCTATACCTGAACCATAGGGTCTCCGACTTGGTCATCACAGTTCAAAAATTAAGGGCTGCTATACCTGAACCATAGGGTCTCCGACCCGGTTGTCACAGTTCAAACATTAAGGGCTGCTATACCCGAACCACAGGGTCTCCGACTTGGTCATCATAGTTCAAAAATTAAGGGCTGCTATACCCGAACCACAGGGTCTCCGACTTGGTCGCGTAGTCCATTGTGTACACAAGGCGTCAGGTGAACAAACAAACAAAATCTAAGTTATATTCTTATGAAACGACTAAACAAGACCAGAGAATTCTTATTTTCCACTGTACTACTTTCTAGAACCTTGTGGTTGAGTATGTTAAAGTCTTTAGTTGTCATAGATAAAAAATATGTATATATTAGAAAATGTTCTGAGTTACTGCTTACGCCCCACAACTCAATTTTTTGTACAAAGGAGATGTATCACATAATATAAAGTAATACAGGAAGTGTGTAAAGATTTACAACACACCAGGATGATATTATTCACTCTTGAAGCTAAACAAGTACACCAGAGGGCTCAACTATTCGCAAGACAATGAATTCTAACATTTGACGAGATTAGCATTCTGACAGCTTGTCTGTAGACGGAATATGTATCAGTTTCTTTATCAACTAAGCTGTAGAACAACGAGAAGAGGGTAGTGTTGGGTCTGGATAAAAGTGACAGTGTGTCTACATTTCACTGTGATATGAAACTAGTGTGCTTACCCCCTGCATAGATACTATGAATAAAACATCAATAAACCAAAACCTCTCAGCAAGAAACCTAGATGACACAAAACTTTACAAACAGTCACGTAACATGTGCACACAGTTCACACGTGTCCTGTTTACATTCACACAAATCATACATGCATCTATGTACACTGTCTCTCTCTCAACTTTCACGCCTTCGTCTTCCCTAACAGCATATTTATTAAAAGTGTCTTTCCATAATCCGTCACATATTCTAATTTAAAGTAAGTCTGTTAGGGTTCTAAGCCTGTAGACACGAGCAAGGGCTTTGTATATTAGGGAATGACAGGTTTTTTATGATTTCAGACAGACACATCCCTACATGATTCGTTATGGTATTACGTCCCGCAGTCATAGTTTATTACTTCCTACACAGTAGCCTGTAAAATTTACTAGCTTCACCACATTAGTCGAAATGTTAAACTGACAATCAACACACAAGCATCCTAGCACCCACAAACCTCGAGTAAGATGGCTCGTGCACATGACTTTTCCCGCCCGTTACTCAGCATGGCAGCACGCGCCTCTTCACAACTTCTAGGGGAGAGTTGTTATCACTCCCTTACCCCATGTGGAGCTTAATTAAATATCAAAAGACTGGCACGTGCCTGGGCTGTTGCAAATATTAACTACTTAGCACTAGTGTTCTGTGCACCTCATAACACACACACACGCTTCATTTTCTTTATTGAATATTTAAAATTTCCCATTGACACATAATGGCACTGTAACTCATACTCCTAGATAGAAAAGAATATTAAAGTAGCAATATTAATTAATGGGTTCATTTTCAGTTTTGAGTTGTGTAATTAGCGTGTTTTGATCATAAGTTAATGATAACATAAAATATTTGGAAATGCATACTAAACATTTTACTTAAAATTAGATCGACAGCGAACTTTATCAAACACAGGAAGATATTATTTGGTAAGCTTACAAAATTAAATTAAAAAAAAAGTTGTATCGCCATCAGGTGGAGTTTTATGCTGATAATTAAACCTTATTGTCTATCTACTGCAGAACTGAAGCTGCTTCTTCGTACAAGTAATATGAAATATTAATTACATAGTTACTACTTGTATATGTTACAGTTTTATTTTCAACAAAGGTAAAACTGAAAGCAGAATCTTTGACGTAGAGGCCTAATGTTTTCTTTGATTGGCCGTACTCTCTGCTGTGGACTGCAGTTTCGCCTATTGAAGGCTCATCAGCACAACTAGGGCTGGAAAATTATTTTAGGCTACTTTATTGGTGATTGAAAAGGACATATAAACCCCATTAGTAGTTACTACTTTATGATAAAAATCCAAAAAGAAAACATTGTTTTAGAAAGCAGTAATAGAACTACATTTCGGTCAAACACTATTACCAGTTCATTTCAAACCCACTCGAAAATCGGTCAAATAAATTTTATCGATCGCCAACATAATAATTGCCACATTTATGTGACCGTTGTGCTCCCCCACCCTTCAGAAATATTGAATATTTATAACGCTCAAATTGGGATTCGATTCCCACGGCAGACACAGCAACTCCAAAACTACTATGACAAATCCGCTAATGATCTTAAGCAACTTTAAAACTATTATGACAAATCAACTAATGACCTTAAGCAACTCCAAAACTACTATGACAAACCCGCTAATGATCTTAAGTAATCCCAAAACTACTATGACAAACCCGCTAATGACTTTAAGCAACTCCTAGTACAGGAGTGTCCCATAATTATAAACGGTGTTATAATTATAACAGTCAAAACTTAAACACGTGTTCACAGTCTTTGTCGTCATTCCTTAATTTTAATTGTTTCGATGTTTGGAGTTCTCAATTTTTATAATTGGTATTGTGGATTCGCTATCGTGTTCAAAACTAGGTGGTGGTAGTCAGCTTGGGACGTTGTGGGAGGACTCAGGTCTTGCTCCGTTTTATCGTTGTCCTTCACTTGCTGACATTATAGTTTTTCATCTGCGCTTTGAAAGTTAATTGAAGAAACGGGATTTCTCCAACGTCCTTTGGGTGCTATTTCCGCAGTTATCGTCATCCAAGTTTATACCTTTTGCAGCTGTTCTGAAACTGTGATCAAGTTTTTGTTTCGTTTTTGGTTTAGCGTATGGTATAATTCATCAGAAACAAAACAAAAAATAATAATAACAACACTCCACTCCATGTGTTTATAAATTTTAAACTGGTGTTGTCTTTTACTTATAGTGCAATTATTCACCTTTTGGTTTTTGGTGTGTTTTTTTCGGTTTTGATACCAAATTCTTGTTTCCATGTTACAAGAACAAAAGACAAAGAAATATTCTGAACAAATAAAATACTCAAGCCATATAAGAAATCCCAAATTTTGATTCAGGGTTCAGGGCCTGGGGGCCCTTCACGGTGAAGAAACAATGGTTAAAATGTTTAAGTTGTTACGTGAATAAATGTAAAGAATTTTGGTATATTTATCAAATAATAGGAATTAAAGTTTAAAATAAATGCTTTTAATGGAGATTTGAGTATCTTATTTACACAATTATATAGATTAAAACAGAACAATTAAATATCACCTCACAGTCTGTAAAATATCTATAACTGATGGGACTCTTTGACAGAGATGGAGAAAGGTAGGTCAGTGAAAAGACTTGGATTAAATCGTTGGTAGATAACGTTTATATATGTGGATAAGACACAACATGTGATTAAAAAAGCTGGGACTCTAGATAATTCCTAATCGACTGTATTCAAAGTTAGTGCTTTATGTTAGATCTATCATTGTTGTTTCCTGGTACAATAAAGTTATGAACATATGGGAATTTCC
>NW_013667463.1:155146-157082 GCF_000517525.1 Limulus polyphemus
GTTGTGTTTTCTTGCTGTAGTTTCTCCCCATGATTACTGCTTAGTGGTTTATTTGTTTAATTATCGTTATATTTAGCAACTGTACTAGATTAAGTTTTCTTTTCAATCTAAGACTCCAAGTGGGCGAATGATTGAGCGACAATCTATAGTGGAGAGAATGGTATTGATATTTTCAACTTGAACGGAACCGCATACGCACATGTGCTAAACAACCAGATCAGAGACTCCTAGAGTTCAGGAATAGCTGACTCTAAATTCGAACTAAAATGAGGAAAGGTAGCCAGTAAGCATCAAACGTTACCATGAGAGTTTTGTCTGACTTTGAACCTATAATGAGATTGGCTTACACTTATAACGCGCTAACAGATGAGAGTGCGGAAGGCGCTCAGCGGCACCGCGACGCAAACCTTGGACTTGCTCATTCGCTCTCCCTACACACGCACATACACATTAACACTAGGCTACGCCCAGTCCAGAGAGAAGGAAAACTTCAGCCACACTGTCCGTATAATTTAATTGCAATATAAAGTTAAAGAAATAACTCATTCTGTTGGCAACTTGCTACAAACACCACCACGTGTTTACTTTCCCCTTTCCTTATTTTTTCCGAATAGAACGACAAAAACCATTCTATTTAGATTATTCACCATAAGTAATTCTATTCAATACTATCTTTCCTCTAACGGAAACCTAGTTTCATTCTATACATTTGTTGACTTTTATTTTTTTTATTTTTTAGTGATACGCCATGGCGTGTGTGCGGCACGCAATGAAATGTTTGTTTTTCCAATCCAACCTGTCAAGAGCTCTTTTCTTTGCTAATCAGGCTTGGTGGTGACGTGAAAGAGGAGCGTATTGTGGCGACTATTTCAGTCTGAACTTCTGGCTATGTAAACAAATAACCGTACGTATTAGTTAGAAGGAATGACACCGGACAGTTTCTTGTGTTCTTTCTTTTTAACTCCTGTTATCATTGGTTGGTCCCAGTTGAGTTAACATTGTTTCAATAATACCTTGACATGCTATAGAGAATGTAACCAACAGTAATGCGTCCACCCCAGCAGTAGGACATCAGCGAGTGAGCAGCTACCAGCGTTTCCTGAAAGTTGACTATTGAATCCATGATAATGATTACTGTTGGGTAACATGAAGGCCACATGCCATTGAAGTCGATGATTTCTGATCCCACTGGGGGAACCAAAGGCTCTCAAAGATAAGCCGATCTGCCACACTCTAATCTCACGGCCATCGCGGAGACCTGTTTCTTGATATACCTAATATCACGCCACACCGAACACTCAATCCCCAGGCAGAGCCAGCGGTGGTCGTCAGAGGAGGGAAACCAGGCTCGTTACCAATCGCTCAAATATATCCATAAACCTCTCCTCCCACCTCTCACGCGTCCGCGTGCGTGCCCCTTTCGCCTCTGACCTCCTGTCTTAATGTTTGCTTTAATCACCAAGGTTATTGATTGTTATTGAACAAGGTAGCTGAAGCATACTGGCAAAGTATATTTATAGCCTGTAATGATTCACTCATGTGTCTGGACTGATATTCATGGTAAAACATGACAATTTATTTTGGTTTTGATATATAATTATTTCATTAGGGCTTCTGAGCACTAATTAATAAATACAAAATAGTTTGTTATACTAATGCTAGACGAATCTTTTGTTTTTGCACGTTTCTTGTGTTCTGCGCGAGTTCGTTTCGCACATTTTCTAGTATACTGCACGAGTTTCTTTCACACATGTTCTAGTATACTGCACGAGTTTATTTCACACATGTTCTAGTATACTGCACGAGTTTCTTTCACACATTTTCTAATATACTGCACGAGTTTCTTTCACACATTTTCTAATATACTGTACGAGTTTATTTCACACATTTTCTAGTATACTGCACGAGTTTATTTCACACATTTTCTAATATACTG
>NW_013667463.1:157759-161714 GCF_000517525.1 Limulus polyphemus
CTTATTTCACACATTTTCTAGTATACTGCACGAGTTTATTTCACACATGTTCTAGTATACTGCACGAGTTTATTTCACACATGTTCTAGTATACTGCACGAGTTTATTTCACACATGTTCTAGTATACTGCACGAGTTTATTTCACACATGTTCTAGTATACTGCACGAGTTTATTTCACACATGTTCTAGTATACTGCACGAGTTTCTTTCACACATTTTCTAGTATACTGCACGAGTTTCTTTCACACATGTTCTAGTATACTGCACGAGTTTATTTCACACATTTTCTAATATACTGTACGAGTTTATTTCACACATGTTCTAGTATACTGCACGAGTTTATTTCACACATGTTCTAGTATACTGCACGAGTTTCTTTCACACATGTTCTAGTATACTGCACGAGTTTATTTCACACATTTTCTAGTATACTGCACGAATTTGTTTCGCATTTTCTAGTATACTGCACAAGCTTGTTTCGCGTCCCCCGGGGGACAGTGGTAAGTATACGAACTTACAACGCAGAAATTCGGGGTTCGATTCCACGCAGTGGATACATCAGGTAGACCAATGTGGCTTTGCTCTGAAACAAACATTAACAATTAGTTTGTTTAGCACGTTTTCTAGTTGTTGTTTTTTTGTAGTTAAGCACAAAGCTACAAAATGGGCTGTTTGTGTTCTGCCCATCACGGGTATTGAAACCGATTTCTAGCATTGTAAGTCCGCAGACATACCGCTGTGTATTTTCTAGTATAGTGCACGAGTTTTGTTTCACACATTTTTTAGTATGTTGCGCGAGCTTGTTTCACACATTTTCTAATATACTGCAAGAGTTTGTTTCACACATTTTTTTTAGTATGCTAGACGGTTTTGTTTCACACGTTTTCTAAAATGCTTCACGAACCATGTTTTATAATATTTAATTACTTGTATTTCATCTGATGAAAATGATCATGTTGAAATTATACCATAAATTTTGTTATTAAGGTTTCAGACATCCAAACGAAATAAATTTGACAACTTTACGATATCAAAACGAAAACCTATAACAATATAATTTACACCAAATTATTTTCTCAAGAAAAACAAATTGCTCGTGATATTCGTAACATCTTTTTTTTCTTTTCGAATGCTATAGGTATTGGGTTCTCTTTTACAGCATTTTTCACTTCTGATCTTTCGCTAAATAGCGTCCTAAGTTCTACAGCAACAAGTGCATTAACTTGATGTAACCGATGCTTTACCAGGTACAACTGTAATTCGGTCTTTCTCTAGCAGAGAAAACACTGTAAAGTCTGATTGTATAACTGTAACCTTTCAATGTTACCTTGCCCCGAGAGGCCCGATCAGTTGGTCCAGCTCTTGTTGGCTCTTTCCGGGAGGCTGACTCGAACATGGTTTTGCAATAAACGTCTACAGAATTCAGAAACTCGGAGAAGGCTGGTTTCTAGTGCCCGAGCGGATTCCAACATCCATTAGTGCGAGTCAAAGTTTGTTAAGGCCTTGACAGTTATAGGAGAACGTTCCACTCTTGCATGTAGAGATGATTATAGCCTTTGAATGTGTGTTTGAATACGATCCAAAGTACCTAACCGTAAAAGAAAATGGATTGCATGTAATAATAGAGGGGGTTTCAGCACAGACTAGTTTTTTATCTACATTTTTTGTAGTTTTAAACCCTTTTTATCTTGACTGTAGAATAAGAAGATCAGGTTCTGCTGTATAAGTTTACAAAATGGGTTTTGTCTGTAATGGACTCTGTACATAGACGCTGGAAAGAATTGCGGTTCTTTATAAATGCAGAAACCATTCCATTCACAGTCTCTCTACTGGAACTCTTTATTGTATATATATTTTAAATGTCAGTATCTTATAATGGTCATATTTCTCACTGCTAAAGGCTTATTCAGTCAAATATACGTAAAAATAAAGTTGTGAAGACAATTGTGAACGTGTTGCTACTTTATATTTTTTATAGTTTTTGTAATAAAACAAGAAAAAACATGAGGTTTTGTAAAACGCAATAGAATGTTTTATTCGTAATTAAACAATAAAAAAGACAGTTTGTTTCAGGAGCGATCGTTTTCGGCAGGATTTTTTAAACTATTCATTGTGTACCCATAACAATGATCTGCAGTAAACCTAAGAAATGTTTCTCTTAAAAGTTTGATCTTATGATGAATAATATATTGTTGATCTCTAAAGATTTTTTTTTCTGTTATAGCATTGTTCTTGGTATCGTGCTATATAGCCTTCCCGTGGACACTATTCTCTAGCATCATAATCAATAATATGCTTTACGTAACCGCTCACGACATCACATTGCAGTATTTTCTTAGCAAGATGATGTAGTATAGTCCATGAAACTAAGTTTAGCAAAGTCCCTGATATGCAATGCTATAGCATAGTCCTTGACGCTGTGCTTCAGCACTGTCCTTAACCCTGTATTGTCACCTTGGTCTTAATACTACGCTGTAATATTTTTCTTAGAACCAAATACAACACTGTTCTAAACATCACACTGTAACAGGTCTTGAACACATGCTGTACACAATACTATAATTTTGTATTTGACACTGCGTTGTAGCATCGTCCTTGGCGTTATGTTGTAGCATCGTCTTGTAAACAGTCCTCTACAGTTCCTTTCTTGATACTGTGCTACAGAGATGTTATATACTGTAGTATGGACCTTTGTCCTATGCTGTAATATAGCCAAAAGCATTATACTAAATCACTGTAATTGAAACTGTTCTGAAGCATTGGCTTGGACACAATATGCCATTGCTTGCTTCCACGCTCAGACTTAGGCGTTACAACTACTATCGCAATCCACACTCTGACCCTGT
Organism: Limulus polyphemus; assembly: GCF_000517525.1. Classification (NCBI taxonomy): domain Eukaryota; kingdom Metazoa; phylum Arthropoda; class Merostomata; order Xiphosura; family Limulidae; genus Limulus; species Limulus polyphemus. Next base: position 160,608 of record NW_013667463.1, read on the forward strand.
TAGCCACTGTTTGGTTCCAGATTTAGGTTTAGTTTAGCAATTATCAGCCGGTTTCAGGTTCAGGATTAGACTTGGTAGCTACAGTATAATTTGACACTTAGGATTAGGCTTAGAACTACTGTTCGAGCCCCGATTTAAGCTTATATTTAATAGCTACTGCTCGATCGGTTTCACAAAAAACTTAAAAACTATTGCGTTGTTCCAGAACTACGCTTAGGCTTAACCATTTTTGGTTCGATTCTAGACTAGAGCTTAAATTTAGTAGCTACTCTGACTTCAGCTGATCAAGGCTTATACACAGTAGATACTGTTCCAGAGTCAGAGACACATATTAATTTGTCCAATAAGTTTCGTGTGACAATTATAGTTTTCATTGTATTACTCTACTCACAGATACAAACCTGAATATCTTTTAATCTGTTTATATATGTAAGAAGTTTTCATTTTAATTTTATCTCTAGAGCAAAACTAGGTACAAAGCTCATAAATAACAAAATCTTAGTATGTGAGTGTTGGATAATGAGGATTTTGACGATACTCGTAATCTTATAAACCTTTCAAATGTGATCAGATGAGAGAGAGGATTTGGACGGGCTTCACCGAGAACATGCTTAGGGTCAAGCCTAATTATATATTTTAAACACGGAAAATGTTGAGTGGAAATGGAAAGTAAAATCTGAAAGGTTGTTTAATCTGCTTTAATGAATTTTATTATCTAAACTGAAGGCATTAAGGAGGCACTATGAGTCATTAGAGTAAACAAATCAGGTTCTTCCTGTTTAATTTACTTGACGTTTTCCGTGTACGTGTTGTAGCTTTGAGGGATTGGAGATCGACTTTTATTTTATTATATGCCATATTCTGTCCGGAAAGAAAGTATTAAATTATACAGCTTACCTTGTCTTAAAACAATGGATATAAAAAAAAAATATGTTTAAGTTTTTTTGAAACTGTTGACAATGATATTCAAGCAAATAAAATAAAACAAGATCCGGGAAACACTGAAACTTAATAAAACAAGATCCAGGAAACAGTGAAGCTTAATAAAACAAGATCCGGGAAACACTGAAACTTAATAAAACAAGATCCGGGAAAGACTGAAACTTA
>NW_013667463.1:162437-167842 GCF_000517525.1 Limulus polyphemus
AGTAATCCTGTCACTTACCCCGGACCTTTAAGGTAATGGGATTAGCGCTAGGATGAAAAAAAAAAGGTTTTTATGCAAAAAAGCATGTTGGGAAAGATAATGTTTGTCGGTAAAGACTCCTGTTCAGAGTTCCTAACATATGCGTAAGGCTTAGGCCTATTCTTCTCCCTCGCCTCTCCTGTGGAAGTGACTGAATATGCATATCCCTCCCTTTAGCTGGAAAGCTTCTTATGTCGTCCGCACGCAACCTTTTCGACATAATAGCCGAAAATCGGATTGGGAGAAGTGCCGAGACGTCGTGAAAGTATCCACTAATCTCATCTTGTTGTTTTCGTTCAACAATAATGACAATCAACTTCGTATGAACGTCCATTTTATTGGCATTAAAAGAATCGATACACAATGTCGCATTTGTAGTTATCGGCGATTATTGAATACAGAAGAACATTTCATACGTAAACTGTAGCTGGAATGTGAACTTTAAAAAAATATGTTACTTTTACAATTTTTTTTGCAAAAGATCAAATTAGGATTACCGAAGGTGAAAGCAAATATATTATTCCCGATATTGTTAGTGATCTTATAAGAAACTTGTAAACATTTTCAGGTCATGAAAGAAAGACACGGTTTTTAACGACGACATGTATTTTCTTTACGTAACAGAACGTTTTTCGTTGAAAATCACGAACGTCACCAGTTTTACGGGTTTCTTGTTTATTACAGATTCCACTTAGAAAAAAAAGTAAAATGCTGTAACAAATAAATAACGGAATTTGGGCGAAACTTTCCCTTATTTGGTAATATTTTACTTAAATTCGGCAAATAGAAGTAATCACCTTCTGGGTTTTGTTGATATTACTCTGTTTTTTGTCTACCAATGTTAATTTCTGCTGTTTTATAATTTTAAGGATAATTTCCATTCGATCCTAGTCACATTATTTTTATCAGTTTATTTTTTAAGATGGATGTTATGTTTTCTGTTGTTGAACAGACCAAACAAAAAAGGAGGGAGGAATAATGATCAAAAACAATTTCTAACTCCATCAAATCATTGGGATCCTAGTCATGCTTCAAAGGTGTCGCCCTCTACATACAAATGTGTAGTAGAACAAGATTAAAACGATCAGCTAGCTTGGCTGACTCTAAAAGCTTGTAATACAAAATTAAAGTTGTTACAACACCAAAGTAAACCAAAAAGAACCACCGCAGTTGTAAATATTTGACTTGAATTGAGCCATATCAGTTTAATCGTAAGTTCAAGAATACCATTATAAATAATACACACACACACACATATGTATATGTGTGTAAATATACAGTGTGAAATGGTGCAAAATAAAATTGTAGATTTTAGATGCAATCCAAGTTGGTGGCCTATAGTGTAATGTTAACATGTTTGATATTAGACTAGAAACTGTACAAGTAATTAACACAAAAAAATTACAAATACCTTATTCATTCTGATATTTCTTAAGATTTACGTTTGGTTATAACGTAAAAAAATTGCAAGAAACATGAACTTTGAAGTTAATACAAAAGAATGTATGTAACGTCAATCAGCCACTAAAAGAAGCCTTCCACGTCTTATTAAGTGATAAAACACTCAGTAAACTGAGCACAAGAGTACGCAAAACCTAGATACTTCTCAAGAAATCGTTTATAGTTGATTCAACTAGCTCTGAAGACTGATTTGGTTCATGAACTGTAATGATTCAATTTTAAAATTATAATTTTTGTAACTTATGGGTTCTAACATATTACATTACGCATGCAATGTATTTATAAGTATAGTTAATTGTACAGTTTAACCAACGCATCATAAAAAATATGACGGACGAAATTATTTTCTTTGAATTTCTTACTTAAATAGGTCTATATTGCAAAAAAAAAGATCTTTTTTGTGAAATATATTTTGGTAAGCTATAAATGGGTACATTACCTAAAAGTAATATTGAGGAGCCAACAAAAGTAATTCCATGGTTTGTTTAAGACTGTTACCTGGAGCATTCAACTACAGAATTGGAACATTTTTATGTGTATTAAGCAATAAAGATAGATTTGTTACCTGTACGTTACAATGTGCAGTAGAGTGTTAACAGGGAGAACTGGGATAATACGTGCTAGATATACACATGCAGGACTGAAAGACCGTCTTGTTTCTGTACATGCCGTTAACCACACAGTCATATGCGTTTTAGCGTAATATAATGTTCCTAATTTTGGCAGAAACTTAAATCTGCAGACATTGGAGTCTATAAAAAATGGGATGAACCCAGCCAAATTCAAAGCATTTTCTTCTATGTTTTTTTTCTTTTCCTTTTTTTTCGTGTGTAGCGTTTCAGTCATGGGTTACCCTTCTTGCTTTAGAAGTGTAAGGATATTAACATAACAAGACATTTTTCTTTCTTTTTTACAAATTTTGCATATGAAGTATACGAATAGATGTAATTCATGCAGCGATAGCAACGTTTGTGTCTCAAAGATATCTACGAAGAAGGTGTTTCCTGAAACGGGACTATTGGCTAGTTTGTTGTGGCGTGAATCTACAGAGATAATATGAAAGCTTACAAATAGGTTCGTGTCAGTGGTACAGGTTTACACAACTAAATTTCCCATGAACAATCTTTGTGTGAAATAGAGTTTCTGTGTAACCTATGTTCAGTGGTGTGACAGAAAGAAAGAAAGAGAACCGGTTGAACATACCAACAACAAAAAAAAAAGAAAAAAAAGTCGTATGTGATACAGATGCTGTGGAAGATTTCTGCAAGAGAAAACATCTGTCAATAGAAGAAAGATTGATCAGATCTTTGTGATTTAACGTTGAAAAAAAATTGGTTAATAGGTATTTACTCTGTCAATGTTATAAGAACACAGGGAACCCATACCAGGGATACATTCAGTGTAAACTATAACCTTTCAGGGCAGCTGCGATTACAAATATCAAAGGAAAAGCTATGTGTCTCCATGGTGACAGCTTGCTATAGAAACTTTCTCCAATAGTGGATTCAAACAAAAAGGTTTCTCCGCCTTTTCACGCGTAAGACTGAACCTAGGCATTTCCTCGTCTTTATTCGAATACATTTAGGTGAGAATCTTTAAAGACGTAGAGGGTTGGAAGCGGAATCTAAATGACAGCTGTTCTCTCGTGCTCAACACAATAGTCGTATCACCCTGGTGATACGAGCTGGGAAGTCCATTCAACGAGTGAGCTTCTCTCCTGGTTGGTTGCACACCAGAATCAGCCAGCTCATGATAATAGGAGTAAACAGGGCCATTTCTCTCTTCTTTTCTCTATTTGTTTAATGTCCTAACGTATGTACAGCCACAAGAAGAGCCAGAGACCTCCCTGACTCTCCAGACAGGAAAACACCCTGCTGGTCTGGATTTTACTTCTCAGTCAACCTCTTCAGTAAATCCGTGAGGTGTCGACAAGCTTTCAGTGAGACGTCTTTTACCTGCCACCCATGAAAAGGCGGGGAAGAATGAGTATTAAATAAAATATCCATTGATTCTATGGTCCTAGCCGGCTAATACCTTTAGTAGCGTGAACGAACTATGCTTTTATACAGACTTCTACACACTTATCAACAGAGAATTGAAATCTGACCTTTGGAGCAAGGACCCGGCCCCGGGAACGCCCTAATGTTAGCTGAGCTGCGCAGATACAAAAGGCATCACCTGAGTAAGAATAAACTCTCCACTTCTAGTCACTCTATATGGCCGTCCCACTGGAAACTATGGCGTCATTTAGGGTTCTTCATTCCACCAAAGTCCTGGCCTGCAAGGGGAGGAGCAGGAGGAGGACGTGGTGGAAGAAAATGTTTTCACCAATAGAATAAAAACTCAAGACACAATTCAGAAAACTAGGGTGGTCAATGCATATCAATAATCTAAGATTCCATTGTTAATAGGAATAGCTATAGGGATCTTAGCCTACTGTTGTAGGCTTATATTTCTTCTCTTTTCTCTAAGGTGGCTGCACTTCACTTAAGGTGTCAACTGTTAGCCTTATATTTACCTAAACATTTTTCACACCTAAAACTCCGAGGTGGTCTCATATTTTATTCTATGGTATGTATAACACAGCTGTACGGAATGCAGAAAATGTACAACAAACCATATTCTTTTCACGCATGCGTAGAAAATCTATTCTAATACTCACGTTGGTTTCCTTATCCATTAACAAGAAGGCTCCGAAATTTACGGAGGCCCGTCCATATATTCTAAAAACATAGCAGTGGAGGTCATTACTCTTATTCTTTAGATGTCTGGTAAACAGAGCATGGAAGAACTGGTGATACTCGATCTTCAAGCTTATCCCGTAAAAGTTTGATTTTTTTCTTCTGGTCAAAAACACCAAGCATTTCACAATAAAACGGGTATAGCGTAGTTATTAAGAACTTCTGATCAAAGTAAGTTAGTTAGTCAGAGCCTAAAAGTTATTATGTAGCTAATAACTGCATGATCCTTGATAATGAACTGACTAAAACAACTAAATAGCAACTTCCAAGAGAACTAAAAACACAATAATTAGAATACATTGAAGGGTCAGTTTGGTGACCCTCTAGTAGCAATATTTTCGACCACTAATGTCTTATGTGAGGTTAGGTCGATTTAGGGGATTTAAGTTAATCTTAAATTCATTCACTAAGTCCACAATGAAAAATGATCTTCACAAGCTTAAATATGGGAAAAAAATCAAATTATTGTAAACTTAGTATCAATGAATTAATATAATTAACTAAACTATATACTCATACCCCTATTCAGTTCTTAAAGTGTACCCGGCGATGTTTCAGCGCTGCGTTTGAGGGCATATAACACTAAAGTTCAGGGTTTGATCTCTGGACTTGGCACAACACAAATATCCTGTTGTGCAGTACTATATTTAACAAGAACTAAACCTAAAATATAAAGGGTAGCAGGATATTACTCTTGGGGATCTTTCTATTGTCTTTCGATAGAGAGAGAGAGAGCGATGTCAATGAAATTAGAAATATGACCAAGAAGTTGGTTCAATATTTAACAGTTCTTGTTTATATCATTTATCAGAAGCCGGTGAAGAACTGCCGAATTTCAGAACATGTAGTCATTTTTAGTATTCGGTATGTATTACTATTTTAAAGACTTGGAAGACCACCCTCAAAGTCGTGTTTCTTAATAATGCTTTTTTTTTCGAATATAACTTCCAAGACAACCCCGTAAATACGTTGTTTAAACATAAAGCAGTTTTTTGTATTACCACAGCTGTGAAATGTAATGGTCTGTATAATACTCTACAATATAAGCAGTTTATTAAATATATCGCATTTCAATCAGAAAGCTTGAAGATTCTAGAATTAAGTCTGATTTAACTTTCTCTTGACGTGTTGAAGGTATATCTAAAGCAGCGTATCACTTAATCT
>NW_013667463.1:168325-180643 GCF_000517525.1 Limulus polyphemus
AACAGATAGATAGATAGCAATTTATCTTCCACTAATGTGTTACCTAATATGTTCCACTAATATGTTCCACTAATCTTTAGACATCTATAATGAAATATATGACTTGTGACGAATAAAAGACATAGCAAACACTTTATACATCTTATACACTGTTCATTGAAAAGAATCAAACCAGTTTTTACAAAGTTTGACACACAAAAACCAGTTATTACAGCACGAGAAAACATATTCTTCATTACACTATTAGAGATTACCATTACGCCCACATTTCCTAATATAGCTATAAGTAAACATTATAAAATAAAGTAACGTTTAAGTTTATTAATAATCAGCAACCTGAAGTCGTTAATAGTAAAATGTGACTGTTTGTTTCAGAGCACAACCACATTGTCTACATGCTGTGTCCATCGCGGGGAATCTAACCTTGGATTTTAGTGTTGTAAGTTATTACACTTACCGCTGTTCCACAGGGAAAAGCGAAGAATGAGACATTTAGATACTTTTGTTCAAAATCACCAAACCATTATTTTAGAAATTTGATTTGGACTAATGATTTACTCATTCACATATACAATATTGAACATAATAATTATTTATAGATATATATTTAGACAGTCAGACAAATAGTTATGTAGTCTACGTTGAATTTTTCCCCCGTATTGTATACAGTATTTATCTCAAACAGTTCAGCGTATATTAAAAGCAAGTGCCTAGTAAAGCCACTCTGCGAGAGTAGGCTTAGCCCACCGGTGTACGCGTGCTAGGACTTTCACTATAGCTCCTTGCCACTGTTATTAGCTCTTTCTTTGGTAATCATTTGTACTCAATGAGAAACGAGAGAGCACGCATGTTTGGACAATAAATTCATTTCGGGTCCACAGCTCCTGTCTCGTCGTACTTCCAGTTGGCTTTCCTCATAGTAGTATGTGAAAGTCCCAAACAGCCGGACCGACGATAGAAAGCTCGTAAGAGTGGCCGGAGCAAATAAGCCTCAGGAAATTGATTAGATCGTTTAACTTTCATTTGTAAAATCAATAGAGCTTGCACGGAGTGCGTGAAGTACGAGGGCTCTTGATTAAACTAGCAAACCTAATGGCCGCTGAACTATTGAGAGGGTCATTGAGTGAAGTAATCAAATCATTGGAGAAAGATAATGTCGTGCGACTGGTATATGGGATACTTACTGTTCGTGTGCCTGTGTACCAAAACCGACCTCATGCTAGGCTTAGGAATGTCTGGACTTTTATATATATCCATCAACTACAGCCAATAACGGCATGGACATAGTAGCAATCGAGGTTGGACGTGTTAAGTTTGTTGTCATCTTCTTCGTGCTGTGACGGATTAATTGCCACGAGATCTACTATACAAGAACTTTACAGGGAACTCACGTGTAGCACTAACCACCAGCCTTGGAAGAAACGTGCTCTGGAAATGAAACAAACCTTTATGCGAGAAAATTGTTCATTAGTTGGATAATGTATTTTAAAAGCTCTTACCATGCCAAAATGTCATGTCCTCCTTCTTTTGTCCCGTTTGCCTCAAAGAACATTTTCCTGAAAGAATAATTTCTTTGTCGATTCCGACGCGAAGGAAACATTGATAAATGTATTTGTCAAATTTTTACCAAACACAAATCCTTCATGCATAATTATAGAATTTTGGCACTTGTATATAAAGTTAAAATCATAAATAATATTCAACGTTAAACTGATACACAATTAAAAACATTTTATTTAGGCCTATCACGCATGTTTCTAATAGACAGTTTATACAAAAATCATATACTTAAAATTATATACTTCTAGCTTCTCAAGCGTTTATTAAACAAAAGCAAATAGAAAATAAGATCGATTAAAACATACACCTAAATATACAAACGTTTATTAAACAAAAGCAAATAGAAAGTCAGGTCGATCAATAAATACACTTAAATATAAAACTTTTTTAAATAAAAGCAAATAGAAAATAAGATCGATTAAAACATACACCTAAATATACAAACGTTTATTAAACAAAAGCAAATAGAAAGTCAGATCGGTCAATAAATACATTTAAATATAAAACTTTTTTAAATAAAAACAAATAGAAAATAAGATCGATTAAAACATACACTTAAATATACAAACGTTTATTAAACAAAAGCAAATAGAAAGTCAGGTCGATCAATAAATACACTTAAATATAAAAACTTTTTTTAATATAAAATGATCGAAAATAGGATCGTTTATCAAACAGAAGTAAATAGAAAATATGATCGATCAATAAATACACCTAAATAAATACAAATATATGTAATCAGACACCGCTCTTCTCCGCTTTATGTTAATCTTATACCTGTTAGCTACAAACAATACATTAATTTTGTAACTGTGTGCTGTTAAACTATAAGCACGTTAAATTTGTGCTGTATATTCGTGTTCTTATACCTATCTTATGCATACTAGGCTTCCACTTTTACGTATATTACATTTACCCTGTATTCTTATACCACTATTATATATATACTACACTTGCACTTTTACGTATGTTACATTTACACTGTGTTCTTATACCATTCTTATGTATTCCCTTACGTACCATAATTTGTGCATCATACGTGTTATTTTAATACCCTTCTTATGTAAATCACAATTTGCTCATTTGCTTTTTTTATATGCCACGTTTCGAATAATAACAACTACATTATGTATCTAGTTAGTTACTTTTAAATGAATAAGATACAAGTTTATGCCAAGAGGAAAAGCAAAACAGTCTTACATTTAGCATCAACTAAAAAAAAAAAAACTTAACTAGAGGATTCTATACAACTTAGTTGTTGAATAGTATTTAGTCTGTATTTCACGCATCTATATTCATCCGAAAATATTGTCTCAATCTTTGTTGGAAAGCTGTAAAACAGGGGCTTTAAATGACGCCATTTGATGATAAGAAACACCATCAAGTAGCAGTTACAGTGGCTGTTTTTTATTTTGTTAAAGCAGAAACTTGGATGTTATGAAACCTGCCTTAAATCACCTCTCGCTTCTCCTCAGATTTACTACCTGTCATTGTGCTCCTCTCCTTACAAATGAATTTGTATGGTTCTGTTGAAGAGACCCATAAAATTCTAAAACATGACTGATGGTATTGTTGCATTTACTTTAAACCAGAGCACTTCAACCAGTGGATTCATCTCCATTATCCAAATAGCACGCATGGAGTACACGCACATGTCCTTTGCCAGGCATCTCCTTGCAACCACTTAAAGCCTGTGTGATGTGATGTACATCCATGTAAATTGGCTCTATAAATTTTACTCGAATTAACCAGACAAATGCTAACAGCTGTAAGATCTAACGGAATGTATTTCCATTTCTAAACTATTTATGGCATCGCTCTCGTCCTTCGCGATAAATTAAATCTATAAGCTTTATCTTCCTAATATTTTCTCGCTCCGCCACTTCCCACACGATTACAGAATAAAGTGAACTGCGGCGATATTTGCATTAAGAATCACATATATCAATAAAATACCAAGAACAAGAGGAAGGGTTTCCTATTGGTCCGCTGAGAGTCAAGGGTAAAAGGAGATTTGAAACTTTTGTTGCGGAACCACACATAATCTAAAAGGAACACAAATCAACGCAAAACGTGGCTTTATAGTCGAAACATAAAATAAGTTTCCATTTCACGGTTGTCACCTCAGAAAAAGTCACGTGATTGCATAGAAGAAAACGGGAATTGGGTAGCAATACAGCGGATTCCGTTCCATGTCCATAGGATCAATTACAATACACTGTTTAATCAGCTGCTATTCAGTAAAGTTGCTTTGAGCCTACGTTCTTCAACCATTATTCTCAAAAATATTAAGATGCAAAGTAAGTTTACAAGCTAAAAATACCAACAACTAATAAAAAAACAAAAGAAACCTAAGTCGAATATAACTAGCTAACGAGTTAGCACAACCGGGCTTGTAAAAGAAACGACTTATTTGAAGTGTACTTAGTCATTAGTTCTACAAAAGCAGTTAAGCATTGTTGAGCATTGCGTGACGTAATAATAACGATCTTAACATACACATACATACACTTCGACTTTTTAGTTTTATAACAATAAATGCGATTTTGCTTTTTTTTACTCTAGACGACGACTTTTACGCTTTCTATCATAAAGAATGATGAAACGTCCCATAGGGTTACTGTGGTAAGTACTATACACCCTACTGAGGCAACCTGAGCACGAATGTCACTTTAACTGATACTAAGTTCCTTCTATCATCACAAGTAAACTGTACTATACGACAGTACTATAACTGTATTGTTATATCAGTACTGGAAAAGTAATCTAAAATCAAACATAAAAATGTGTGCTACTTTAAATCTAAAATCAAACATAAAAATGTGTGCTACTTTAAATCTAAAATCAAACATAAAAATGTGTGCTACTTTAAATCTAAAATCAAACATAAAATTTGTGCTACTTTAAATCTAAAATTAAACATAAAATGTGTGCTACTTCACCTCACACAATATTGTGTATCGTTATTTAGAATACGAACTTGCATCTCGCATGTTACACGTGAATATTTTTTAAACCATTATATGACAATAATATATGTTTGTGTGTGTCGCTTATAACTGGCAAACCGCTGGAACGATTGTCACTAAACCTGACATGTAATCTTAAGACCTCTCGGACTGTGACACAGGGGGCTTTGTTCGGATCTGACCCTTCATATTACACCCCTGAGCCCCTATGAGTTCCCCTTGCGTTGTATCTGTTATAACAGGCGAATCGCAGCCCAAATGTCACCAAACCTGTCATATGCACTAAGAGTCCCTTGGGAAATGACACAGAGTGGTTGGTGTTTGGATCTGGCCCTCTATGTCTCCTCTCAGGGACATCTATATTTTCCCTGTGCGATCAACGGGTATGTCACCTAGTTAATCCATATTGAGAAAAATAACAGTTCAGTATAGATAGTTTTAGTATGATCAGGTTGTAATGGTTCAGTAACGTCTTTGCCAGTTCAGTCCTGATGGTCTTTGTATGATCAGGTTGTAATGGTTCAGTAACATCTTTGCCAGTTCAGTCCTGATGGTCTTTGTATGATCAGGTTGTAATGGTTCAGTAACATCTTTGCCAGTTCAGTCCTGATGGTCTTTGTATGATCAGGTTGTAATAATTCAGTAACATCTTTGCCAGTTCAGTCCTGATGGTCTTTGTATGATCAGGCTGTATTGGTTCAGTAACATCTTTGCCAGTTCAGTCCTGATGGTCTTTGTATGATCAGGCTGTATTGGTTTGGCAATGTCTTTGCCAGTTCAGTCCTGATGGTCTTTGTATGATCAGGTTGTAATAATTCAGTAACATCTTTGCCAGTTCAGTCCTGATGGTCTTTGTATGATCAGGTTGTAATGGTTCAGTAACATCTTTGCCAGTTCAGTCCTGATGGTCTTTGTATGATCAGGCTGTATTGGTTTAGCAATGTCTTTCCTACCGGTTTGGTAATGTCTCTCCATATGTATTCCCGATGGTCTTAATGTGTTTATTGTTGATGTAAAGATAGAATAAAATAGGTTGGTCAACAAAGTCCTCATTGATGGTCTGTTAAACAACAATACTTCGTTTCATACATAACATTAAATTTCTTAAACAGCAATAACTATTGGCCAAACGTGATAGGCATGGTACGTAAAGCTTTACGTGTGACAATTCTGTTTCGGTGCTTGGTAATATCGCTAAGCAGGGCCAATCTCGTCAGAATTTTCTTGGCTTACGGACCGAAAACACCGCTAGGAAGGAAGGTACGTAACTGATGAACAAGAACAAAGTTGTCATAGAAATTTATTTTTTGTTTACAGTTTGCTTTTTACTCATAATTAAGACTGCTTCTTGTTAATTGTAATTATTATTGCTGACATGTTAGCAGCTCTTCTGGTAAACTTTATTACATAAATACATTTATGAAGGAAAATCAAGTATTAAACGCTACTTTTATATTACTTTGAATTCATATAATTTTATTTTTCAAAACAGATACTCGGTAAAAAACGATAATATTATGGAATATATAATCGCTAAGATAGAATTATGATAAATATTATACTTCATCTACATTATTTTAACACGGAACTTTCGGTTTTTTATTGTTGTTTTTTGTTTTCCATTTTTGTCAATTATTTCAGGGACAAAATACTCGCGAGAATCTCTTCATCTGTTAAACTGCGACCTGGTAATATTTTTAATGTTTGGTGATGACCTTAATTTTTATAACCTCCAACCGGGAAATGAAGAAACATACGAAGTTTCCACGTCTTTCTGTTTATAGAAATCAGAAAATGACCACATTCTTCCGTAAAAATTAAGTCTAAACATAGGGAAAACTATACAGGGCAAGTTATTGTAACGACTGCTAAGTTCCGTCATCTTCCTGCACAAACAGAACATTAAAGTTACTAATGAAAGAGCCAACAAATTTGCCGAAATATTAGAGGATTGTTTTTGTTTCAGTTTTTAAAGCTCATTCCACGACAACTCCTTCATATTAAGATTTTACCATCTTAATGCACATTTTGTTATCCCACTTTAGCTGTATTAAAATGTCTCTTCGTCTTATTGCCTTAGGATAACGTCTGACCTACCACACTAAACAAAGATTGTCCAAAAGAGTGTTCCATTATCATACTTCTGCTTAATTGCAAAGATAATATTACAATTACACACAACCTACAACAAGTAACTATATAGTACTGTGTTTCTATGTATAGATACAACCTACAACAAGTAACTATACAGTACTGTGTTTCTATGTATAGATACAACCTACAACAAATAACTATATAGTACTGGGTTTCTATGTATAGATACAACCTACAACAAGTAACTATATAGTACTGTGTTTCTATGTATAGATACAACCTACAACAAATAACTATATAGTACTGGGTTTCTATGTATAGACACAACCTACAACAAGTAACTATATAGTACTGGGTTTCTATGTATAGACACAACCTACAACAAATAACTATATAGTACTGGGTTTCTATGTATAGACACAACCTACAACAAGTAACTATATAGTACTGGGTTTCTATGTATAGATACAACCTACAACAAATAACTATATAGTACTGTTTTTCTATGTACAGACACAACCTACAACAAATAGCTGTATAGTACTGTGTTTCTATGTATAGACACAACCTACAACAAATAACTATATAGTACTGTGTTTTTATGTATAGACACAACCTACAACAAATAACTATATAGTACTGTGTTTTTATGTATAGACACAACTTACAACAAATAACTATATAGTACTGTGTTTCTATGTATATACCTACAACAAATAACTATATAGTTCTGTGTTTCTATGTATAGACACAACCTACAACAAATAACTATATAGTACTGTGTTTCTATGTATAGACACAACTTACAACAAATAACTATATAGTACTGTGTTTCTATGTATATACCTACAACAAATAACTATATAGTTCTGTGTTTCTATGTATAGACACAACCTACAACAAATAACTATATAGTACTGGGTTTATATGTATAGACACAACTTACAACAAATAACTCCATTTTAACGCCTTATAATATTTACTCGAAAAACCAACGAAATCTGAATTATATTTTCCTGGAGTTTCTTTTCATAAGATTTATTTTACTCCCAAAATACTAAAGGTATTGATGAAATAAGCAAATCTATGGTTTTGCGTGAATAACAACTGCACGTCTGAGATGAAAAGCTAGGGTTGAACGCACAATATTAGCGTGTTTTTAGTTCTCTGCAAAGCAGCCAACACGATGTTTAGAATGAACAAATGTTTACTTTGAAGACAAGTTTATCAAGGTATCTTTGCTCATTTTACAACTACCAGTAATAAAATCTTGGGACTTAGTAAAATACCAAAACAATTCTTTTTTTTTTTCTGTTCAGAACGAGTGTGCTAACTTCACACACAAAAAAATACTATCATATCTGACTCATGATAAAAAATAGTTTGTAACTACTTGTTTTATGTGTTTATAATTTCGTCACATTCAGTATGATTAATTAAGAAATCATTCTTTTTTTTATTCATTACAAGATGTAGAAGAAAAAGAAATCAAATCATTTCGTTTGGGTGTAAATTAGATGCTCAAACATAAGAGAATAATCAACCGAGGTGTTAAATACCTAGACGCTGTTAAGCTCAGGTGTAGCAGAAAAGTCAATGTAGTCGTTAAACACCGAGAAGTTCCATTCCTAAACGTATCGGAAGAATTAGTATATTGTCACAACCTAGGAAGCTTTGATGCAACATAAGAGTCAAGCTATGTGTTAAAGAATTAGTATGTTGTCACAACCTAGGAAGCTTTGATGCAACATAAGAGTCAAGCTATGTGTTAAAGAATTAGTATGTTGTCACAACCTAGGAAGCTTTGATGCAACATAAGAGTCAAGCTATATGTTAAATGTCCCCCAGTGGCACAGCGGTATGTCTGCGGACTTATACTGCTACAAACCGGGTTTCGATACCTGTAGTGGGCAGAGCACGGATAGCCCATTGTGTTGCTTTGTGCTTAACTTCAAACAAAAAAACAAGTATTAAATACCGAACGATGCTGTTGTATAGTGACAACAGCGAATGTTCTGATAAATAAACATATGTTTCTATTGTTTTTATAAACAACAGGAAATAATAATAATAGGGAAAAGCAGCGAAATGTCAAAAAAAAAAGTTAAAAAGAAAAGGTTGTCTGTATAGCTCCTATATGCATTTCCTTTTATCTATTTCCACACGAAATGAAAACAAAAGATGATGTACCAAAATATGACTGTAAGTTGCACTAAGTAACAAAGCATGCTTATTAACGTGACATAATTATCGCATAGGTCTGACATCTTGTTCTGTGTTTATTAAATGTCAACAGGTCAACGAGTTTCAACCTTTGTTTACAAATAAAAAAAAAAGATCAGTTATCAGTATAATATTTATAAAAGCGTAAGTATAATCTCCAAAGACTTACTAGGAGATTTTGATAACAACATAACGCTACATATAGGCTACAAATATTAACTATTTTTGTTTCAATTCATAGCCAAAGTAGATTATGTTTTTACGAGCTTGGCCTGGATGTTCATTGGATATCTACATCAGGAGAATCCCTTGGTGATAAAAAGACAGACTTTATATGTGTGATTTGGGAATTATTTCCTGTGCAATGGAAATAATATAGATGCATCAAGAACAACTCAGATTACCATAGCAACAGGAGCTGTTAAGCAGAAAAAGATGATTACCTTAAAAGAGCTTATAACGTTTAAACTACAAACTATATAGTGTTATAAACTGTACGGTTTTTTAACAACTTGAGAGAGTGACGTCTTTTCAAAATATTCATAAGATTCATGTCGTTGCAAAAGTGTGTTTAATTGTTAAAATAAGATTTGTTAGCGTTATCAAACGATTATTGCACATGTGCTAAACCTTAAACTAACTTGGCTAATTATTGTCAGGTTACAACTTAGTATTAAAACTCAGTCATCTGAAATAAACCATTAGCACATGTGTTAAACCTTAAATTAACCTGGCTAAATATTTTCAGACTACTTTACTTAATATCAGTATTAAAGTGACCTGGAATCAGCTATTAGCGCGTGTGTTAAACATTAAAGTAACCTGGCTAATTATTGTTATATTGCTACTTAGCAGTAAGATTAAAG
Source organism: Limulus polyphemus (assembly GCF_000517525.1). Taxonomy (NCBI): domain Eukaryota; kingdom Metazoa; phylum Arthropoda; class Merostomata; order Xiphosura; family Limulidae; genus Limulus; species Limulus polyphemus. Next base: position 178,038 of record NW_013667463.1, read on the forward strand.
TAATCTGGAACAAACTATTAGCACATGTGTTACACCCTAAACTAGCCTGGCTAATTACTGATTCGTATAAAAAATCAGTGATATGGAATATTTGTTTAGGATATTCGAGGAAAGCTACTCAAGAACTATCTGCGCTATTCCTCTAGATTTGAACTGATAAACTAGTTGGAAGACATCTAATCAACAGCACCTACCGCCAACGTTTGGGCTACGCTAATCGACTAGTAGGATTAGACCATCACTCTTAAAATGCACCCACGGTCTCAAAATGAGGAGCGTAATTTGCGGCAATGGAACAGTAACGCTGGTTCCTCAGATTCACAGTTCGGGCACTAACAGCTAGGCCACGCCCGGTCCCATCTGGAATAAAGTATTAGCACATATCTCAAGCTAATTTGGTTAAGACTTCTTACGCCGGACAACAACAACAACAAAAATTCTCTGCTACTAGAAAAAATGCAGCTGTTTCTGAGTAATCTGACGATGTTGGTTCTAAAAATCATGTTGAAAAACTACTGATCACCTCTAGTTTTCGGGTCATGATAGATTTATTTAAAATATTCCTATATATCATGAAAATAACAACTTTTTCTTTAATAACTTTATTTATTCATTGAAAATTGCGTTTAAGAATGTTAAAAAACAAGACATAATAGCAATACTAGTTTTAAAAAACAAATGAGTATAATTACATTATATACTGAAAATACATTCAGATTATATTCAAAACTTTCATCATGGTATTATTTTTTATTTTTGTTATAAAATATCTGCTTGATTTGTTGTTCTTTTAGTGTATGTTCTCAGTTTCACGCCGTAAAAACCAACAGTAATCTACCATCATCGCAGTATTCGATCGTCCTTGATATCGCTCTTCCATACTATAAATATCTTGGTGGAAGCCCTCACCATGCTCATCGTTCACTGCACCTAGATCATTTGGAAAGAAGTCTAAATAGGAGTGTAAGAAGTACATCCTTAGTAACATCATAGACCCCATTTTCCCATTGTTCTCAAGCATATCCTCAATCATCACAGCATAGTTTTCATCCATGTGATTTCCTAAACAATTTTTGACAACTAGTTTGAATGATTTACAGACAGCAAGTTTTTCTGATTGAGTACTGTTTCAAAATCATCAGTATGGTGGATTTATTATTCTATATATATATATATTAATATCGATGTTTGTTTAAATGAGATTTATATTTAGAAATGTACATAACTTATACTGTTAAATATGAATTGCGAAACTCCCGCCTATTCTCTAAAGTTGTAGAAGATTATCGAGTGTAAGAATCAACAATATATGTGTGTACATAAATCTAGTGTAGCTTTGTATTGTTATATAATATAAATATAACCAATGCGATGCACCAAAAAAAGAGAGTATCTATTATTGGGTTGCTGTAATTGGTGTGCTATAAACGTCATAACCTATAACTGTGATTAACATTCATTAATCGGGAACTTCAAATATATTGACCAGGGACGTTTATAAATTTCGAACATTACAAATCATTCAATTTCAGTTGCTTCACATCCGACATTAGTACTTTTACGAAAACATTACCTAACGTCATTGGTGGAAGAAATAGGCGAAGAATACAGAGCTAGCTAGCTCCCTGTTAAGTGAATTGTACCTACGTCAACTCGAAATTAAATCGCTCCTCGTGAACCCTCAATAGGACAACAAGGAAGTTCCAGACTATATATAAGTTTCTAAAACTTTTGTATATAAATCATAATTTTTTGTAATAACTGTTATTGTAAACTGTATTATTATTTGTGTATTAAAATATATTTGTATTAAAAAAGAAAACTGTGTGTGTATCAATCTTGTTGGCAAATATCATAAATTGGAGATATATTGGCATTTATTTAACTACTAAATTTAAATTATCATTTAGCTCGGTTTCAGACCATTCGAAATTGTAATATGTAACATCATCCATCAGCATTTCCCGAATCTGTAGTCCAAAAAAGATAACTCCTGTCATTTTTGTTTCACTGATTTTTGGAAACTTATCAGACAGATATCTGAAACCATTACCATCTTTGTTCATTCCTTTTATAAAATTCTTCATGAGTCCCGGTTTAATATGAAGTGGGGGCAGAAAGACATTTTTAGGATTCGCTAAAGGTTGATGCTCGATATTCTGTTTCCTTGGTAGGTAATTCTCTCTCACTAGCCATTTCTCCTTTTTGAAATATTTTTTATTATCTCAGCCAAGCAAGAGTGCAATAACTTTTAGAAAACTACATATATTCAACCCATGGCGATCATATATGATGGCCTCAGGTATAATCTGCATGCTTTGGTAAGTTTCTTTCATGTTCACAGCATGAGCAACAGAAATCGATAGCTTAGTGTTCCAATTGTACAAAAGTACAACTTTCAGACTAACTTTAGATGAGTCGATAAAAAAAAAGTCACCTTCTCGAGGAAGATGTTAAGTACCTAATTCTTCTATTAGTGCATCAACATTTGAACAGAAATATATGTAGTGCATGCTGTAGAGAGAAGAAAGACTTTGATAGCAGCTTCGGTAATTTGAAACTCTTGTTCTAAGAATTACTAAATTACATTGCTGTAAACGAGAACC
>NW_013667463.1:181383-185445 GCF_000517525.1 Limulus polyphemus
TTGATAGAGAGAAGTTACGAATCATATCATTTAACTCTTCTTGTGTGATCAGATGAGGAAGTTTTTATTGAGGTACCACACGAACAGAATTACTAAATTACATTGCTGTAAACGAGAACCAGTAAGTTCCCCATGCTGCTTTGATAGAGAGAAGTTACGAATCATATCATTTAACTCTTCTTGTGTGATCAGATGAGGAAGTTTATATTGAGGTACCACACGAACAGAATTACTAGATTAAGAGGATGAAGATGATTTATTGTGTTTTTCGCAGGATAGCTTTTCTGTTTCCCAATTCGCTCGTGGATGTGGCACTGGAAGACCATCCCCATGAGGTACTGGTTTCATTTGGATATTTAATGTATTGTTTAATTTTGCCTGATTATCCAGAAACATTAGTCATGCAAAAATAATAGTTAGTTAGATGGTCTTTGGGTTCACACCATATCATGGGAACTGTAAATGGCATACTTACTTTCTTCTTATTCAGCCACTGTGTCAAGCCAGATGTGCAAACTGTACAACACACACGTGGAGCCCAATGTTTTTCTTGGTTACCAATTTTACACTCAAAATAGTGGTAGTAAACTACCTTTACCTTGTGTGTGATGTTTTCCTTCGTGAAACTGTAATATATATTTTCCACAGATTTAGAAGAAACTGTCTGGGGGTGATTTTTGCACTTTCGGACTTTACTTGAACTGGAGGAAGCCAGCATTCCAAATGATTTTCTAAAAAATTATAAATGAATTTATGTTCACAGAACTAGAGCTTAAGAGGTTTTGAAAAACAAAGTTTTACAGAATTTTATTCTATCGCGGGTATGATGCGAGGAAGAAGGCCGTACTTTGTTTTGAATGTTCGCGGACAGAGTCGAAGTGACCAACTGAGTGAGGAGAGGCAACTTAAAAAAGAGGCTTCTGACTCCGCCCCTTTTATGATTTCTTGAGTGTTCTAGCAAGCTGAGCACGTGAGAGTTTCGTTATTCCCGGGCGGAGCGTGGGAATGAAGCAAAATTGGTGTAATTCGCTACAATTACGTCGAAAACATATATAGCATATATGAACAATATATTTGGAATTTTACACCAATATAGTACAGTCAATGTTTGAAGTTATCACAAATATATATATACCTTTTACCCATTAAACTGTTCAAGTAAACTTAATTTCACAGTATAAATCTATTGTACTGAGTTGATTGCATGGTATTTCACATAATGCTGATAAAATTACAATAACTCAAAATCTGGAAGTGATGGAGCATTCTGACTACATTTCTGAAATCAGCACCATTAAATTACCCCGAATCACTTGAGTTTTCTCCAGTAGCAAATTTTATATTGTCCAGTGTTAACAAAGTGTAGTGATATTGACTAAAAAATGTGCATTTGGATTGTGCTCAATGAATAGATTACCAGTTTTTAAATAAATGTACTATCCTAAAGAACGATATTTAATGATTAAATAACTTATTCACCAGTTGTGTTAGCCAAGGACAAGACAACTAACTAACTCCCTTGTGTCAGCTGACGAGCCACTGCTCTTCAATGTTAGATAACAACGTGTGCATATATAAAGTTAGAAAGTTCATTATTTAACCTAAACTTACAGACTCATTACGTACAACGAGCGCTAGCCTGCTAGCAGCGATATGATTATTTATTTACTCAATTGGTCGTTTATTAACTTGCTTGCATAGTACCTGGAAAACAGACGAGGCGTGTACTCTATGTCGACAGAAGGAATGACCGTTAAACTGTTAGTATTTTCAAATATTTTAATTCTTTAAATTTCAATTATGTTAATTTTTCCCGTGCGGAACGAAAAATTAAGAACTGATGATGAAAAGCGTAGAACATGTGACACCACAACTACACTCATCCATTCACATCAAGTCTTTGTTGTTTGTATTTAAGCACAAAGCTACACAATGGGCTATCTGTGCTCTGCCCACCACGAGTATCGAAACCCGGATTCTAGCGTTGTAAGTCCGCAGACATACCGCTGTGCCACTGGGGGGCTCAAGTCTTTGGATTTCCAACTTTTATCGTTTACAAGAAATTTTGTTTTTATGAATAATTTAATACTTTGCTATTCAAATATAATTTTGTGTCATAAAACAATTAGAAAAATGAGGAAGAGGTAGAGAGAAATCAACATTACAGCTCTTTAGAAGCTCTTACCCCACCCCCACCCCTGTCCAACAGTTGAAGAAATGGAGAAGCCCAATAATTGAAGATTCAATGAAGAAGGCCCATAATAAAAGATTCAGTGGAGAATGCCAAGAACTGAAGATTCGGTGAAACTCCCGACAATTGAAGATTAAATGAAGAATGCCAGCAATCGCCATGAATTGAAGATTCAATGTTATATCCTTTTAATAAAGCTTTTCGATTTCGTTATACTGCGCACTTTGTTAAATTGACTTCAGATTATTGTTTGTTATACATATATATGAAAAGTAGAAGTACTCTATGTTGATAATATAAAAACACACATAAATCATTGTAAATATCTGTCAATTCAGACCAGAAATTTCAGTTGTTCTGCATTTTTCAGATCTTTGACACGGTTTCATGTCTTAAATATTATTGTACACTAATACATACAATTTTCACACAGATGTTAGATTTCTTCTAGATAATGTATGTATACGAGTAAGTAAAGATGGGAAATGGAACTGTGTTTGTGTTGTTTAAAAAACAGTCATACGTTTAGCGGTGAGTTATGTAAAGTATAGAAAACGCATTTAATGATAATAGACAAAATTAGATATAATTCCCAGGATGTGTGGATCAGTACTGTGCATATTTATTGTAAATTTCAGGTCTTGTAGTTTACTCGAGCCGGTTCAATCAATGCACAGCGATAATTTACACCCGCTGCTTGCAGTAGTCAAAACATTAGTTTTGAACGGCTTCCTTATGACACCCTTGCCTGCTCCGAGAGAGGAATAAAAAGCCAGGTCTTCAGTTCCCCTCGAGGCTGCTAGGTGTGCTATCGCAATCACAAAGCCTTAAAGTTAGTGGCGGACATTTGCATGGATTGCCCATAATCCTTCACCCGACCGCTGCTCCAGCGCTTCTTCTAAAGCTGTGGATAAAACGGAAAATCGGCCGGAATCCACCCTGCTCACGGTTTCACCAACGTTTTTCATCAACACAATGGGCTGCTATAAGGCTCTAAGAACCTGCCCTTTTGCCCCCTCGCCTATCATCGGCGCATGATGCGTTCCATTAAATACACTCCACCATAGCAGTGATCCTACTGCTTCTGGCTCTTACTAAGCTGCGCGCGCTCTCGCTCGGAAAATTGAATGCAAATCAAGTTGGCCTAATCGATAGCCCCGGGAAAGTTATTTGACGCACCGATGGTGACCTGCTGAGTGTGCACTGATAGTGGATATGTATATGTGTTTGTAAGTATATATGTTCGTATTATATGGAGAATATATTTGTATTTAGGGTAGATTTCAAGCAACTAAGTTACTCAAGCAGTAAACAACGTCACATTGTATCATATTTAAGAAAGGTAAATTAATTTCAAAATTTTGTTTACTTTTTCTATTCATCTGTCTATCTATCGCCTTTTCTGCTCACTTTATCCTTCTATCTGTCACTCTTTCTTTATAATCTCATGTCTAGCTACCTGGTTTTCGCATCTTTCCTTCTGTATCTGTCTTTATAATCTCATGTCTATCTAGTCGCCTTTTCTGCTCACTTTATCCTTCTATCTGTCACTCTTTCTTTATAATATCACGTCTATCCAGTCGCCTTTTCTGTTCACTTTATCCTTCTATCTGTCTCTCTGTCTTTATAATATCACGTCTATCCAGTCGCCTTTTCTGTTCACTTTATCCTTCTATCTGTCACTCTTTCTTTATAATCTCATGTCTAGCTACCTGGTTTTCGCATCTTTCCTTCCGTATCTGTCTATCTATCTATCGTTATGCACCGAATAATACTTTGAAAGAAATCCACTAGACATCTTATGCAGTTGCAAAATTCTCTCAGACACATATACATACATATATATATATATATATATATATATCGATGTA
>NW_013667463.1:186413-189717 GCF_000517525.1 Limulus polyphemus
ATATATATATATATATATATATATCGATGTATTGACACGTATTTTTTCATAAAGGAATTAATCTCAAGATTATGTTAATATACATATTTGTGAGAAATCGACTTTTTGCATTAGATTATACTTTATTTTCAGATGTCCAATATGATGCGTTGGACGTTTTAAAGTTCCCAGTTTCAACAGAATATCTATAAAGTTGTCATATGTCGTGAATTCTAAAGTTGCAACAGATTAAGTTTCAAATTTTAAAGTTTGAACATAATACTGTAAATTTTAAGTTTCGACATAATATGTTATGAGTTTTATAAAGTTTCAACAGAACATGTGAATTTTATAGGTTCAACACAATACGTGGCACGTGAATACGCTGTTTGTTCAAATTTTGAAAAACAAAGCGAGTAATTGTATTTACTCCGACGTGTTTGCTATACGTGAAAATGTTCATTGCTATATTGGTGCAGTATGTTTTCGTTTAAACTTTCATCTAACTCTTTAAAGTTGCACTCAAAATTTTATATTTATAAAGAAGTTCGCATTTATACTCCATGTAAGACAAGAGCCTCCCTAGTGGTATTTTACTGTACTAAGAGCAATGAGGATTTAAAGAGGATTTATCTTGTTCTCAGTTTATCTAACGGTGAAAGAAGTTTCATAACAATTAAAATGATTACTTGTATATTCAATAGATTAAATTGGACAGAGAAATTAGACGCAAGTGTTCTAAAACATATGATTCTTGAAATATTCAAGATTCTTCTGATGGCACATTTATCTGACCAGCCTAAAACAATTAAACAGTTATTGGCGCTACTACATATTTTTATTAACACTTGGTTTAAAAATAATAATTAATACATTATTATTAGTTAATAACAAAATTCTTGCGTTACCTGTCTTACAAGCTTCTTCAAGACGTTTTCGGTTTGGCATGGCCTCGTGGTTAGGACACTCGACTCGTAATCTGCAGGTCGCGGAATTGAAACCCAGCGTCGAACATGTTCACCCTTCGATTCGTGGAGGACGTTATAATGCGAAGGTTAATCCCGCTATTCGTTAGTAAAACAGTATCCCAAGAGTTCGCGGTGGGTTTGCCGCCCGCTTGCCTTCTTTCTTGTCCGTAGTTCCAATTTAGGGACAGCATGAGAATGTCTTAGTAGCTTTGACATAAAACAAACAAGTCTTTTTTCAAGTGACAATGTAATACTTCTGATAATCCATTTCAGCAATATTTGTTCTGTGATATTACAAGTATAATCATACTGTTGCAATATTACAAAAGTCATTTAAAATGGATATATAGGCAGACAGATAGGAAATGTTAAAATAACTTAAATCTACTATGAAAGATAATTATAATTATATCTGTGCTAAGCGTTTATTATTAAAAATCTCTGATGTTTCATGTTCTCGATAATTTTGCCCCCCAGTGGCACAGCGGTATGTCTGCGGACTTACAACGCTAGAATCTGAGTTTCGATACCCGTGGTGGGCAGAGCACAGATAGCCCATTGTGTAGCTTTGTGCATAATTACAAACAAACAATCGATAATTTTGTGTTAAGTGTTTAATGATAAACCGTTAATACTTGATGTTCTCGGTGTTTTTGTGTTCAGAGTTTAATGATAATACTCTTGATACTAGATATTCTGGGGTTTTTCTCTGTTACGTGTTTAATGATAAACCGTTAATACTTGGTGTTCTCGGCGTTTTTGTATTAAGTGTTTAATGATAATTGTTTTGAAACTTGATGTTCTCGATGTTTTTGTGTTAAGTGTTTAACGATAAAACCCTTCATGCATCATGTTCTCGGTGTTTTTGTGTTAAGTGTTTAATGGTAAAACCCCTGATACATGATGTTCTCGGTGTTTTTATGTTAAGTTTTTAATGATAAAACCCTTGATACATGATGTTCTTGGTATTTTTGTATTAAGTTGTAAGTCTGCATAGACTTACCGCTGCCCCACCAGAGGACCAAGGAAACATTAAACTAATATAGTAGATATTCCACGAGTTAATAGCTGTTATTCCGTATGTGTTAGAAATGTTTAAGTTGTACGTTTTCTTTCTTTTTTCTCCCCGTATGGGAAGGGAGAATATAACACATTCAATCCTGGTGCATTTATGCATGCCAAGAAATAGTTCGTTGTATGAGCATCTAAACAAGACCAGAACAAACTTTTCTCTAAAAGAAAGGATTATACAAGCATTAAAAGAGAGAGAAAACTTTAAGAAACAGTAACACACAGCAGTAATAATCTAGGATAACAGCTAGGCACATGAACAGCGTCTAATAGAGAAAATGAGTTTAGCTTAAACAGAGAAGTTTATAAAACACTAAACAGCTAATTGATTCAAGATTATTACTAAAGAACTAATATAGGGAGTGAGGCTGCACGACTAATTTTGTACAAATTATAACTTACACGAGAAGTTCTAAGAATGAACCGAGACATGTCAACGTTATGATGAACAGGTCAATGGAGAAAGAAAGAAACAAAAGGGAATCCTCACTAGCCGCGACACTTGAAATTCTTTTAGGCAGGATTAGAGTGAATTAATTTATGAGACCTTTTTTCCCTTTTTATTAGCTATATTTTTGCGCTCCAGCAATACTAATCGTGGGACGCGCGTATACTCGATTCGATTTTATTACTCATCAGGATCTCTACCAGCCTACCCTCAAATTGAAATTCGTTTAGGAAGGATTAGAGTAAATTAATGTATGAGACCTTGGGCGTGGTTAAATATATCAATCGAAAGCGTTTGACCCCCCTGAGTCCAAAACTGTAATTAGATCTCAAATCGGTCGGCCCGGCATGGCCAGGTGGATAAGGCGCTCGACTCGCAGTCTAAGGGTCGCAGGTTCGAATCCCCGTCCCACCAAACATGCTCGCCCTTTCAGCCGTGGGGGCGTTATAATGTGACGGTCAATCCCACTATTCGTTGGTAAAAGAGTAGCCCAAGAGTTGGCGGTGGGTGGTGATGACTAGTTGCCTTCCCTCTAGTCTTACACTGCTAAATTAGGGACGGCTAGCGCAGATAGCCCTCGTGTAGCTTTGCGCGAAATTCAAAAACAAACAAACAAACAATCAAATCGGTCAAGAGATGACGGAGTTATGAGCTAAAAGTTTGTAGTTGAAAAACTTAGTCATTTTATGAGCCGCTATGCCGCAGCTAAAAGGGTCTTGTAAAGCCGAAGAAACACTAGCATTCCACTCTACAGGCGAAACAAAGAGAACTACTTAAATAAAGGATTCCAGCTGAAGAAGTTATTGGAAGACAACTACCCTAGCAGTCCTGTTAACCA
>NW_013667463.1:190646-199523 GCF_000517525.1 Limulus polyphemus
CATAATGAAACATAAAACAATTCACTTCTCAGCATCTATCGTAATGAACCAAATCACTTTTTAGCATCTATCATAATGAAGCAAATCGCTTCTGAGCATCTATCATAATGAAACATAAAACAAATCACTTCTGAGCATCTATCATAATGAAACAAATCACTTTTTAGCATCTATCATAATGAAACATAAAACAATTCACTTCTGAGCATCTATCATAATGAAACAAATCGCTTCTGAGCATCTATCATAATGAAAAAAATCACTTCTGAGCATCTATCATAATGAAACAAATCACTTCTGAGCATCTAACATAATGAAACAAATCACATCTGAGCATCTAACATAATAAAACAAGTCACTTTTCAGCATCTATCATAATGAAACATAAAACAAGTCACTTCTCAGCATCTATCATAATGAAACATAAAACAAGTCACTTCTCAGCATCTATCATAATGAACCAAATCACTTTTTAGCATCTATCATAATGAAACATAAAACAAATCACTTCTGAGCATCTATCATAATGAAACAAATCGCTTCTGAGCATCTATCATAATGAAAAAAATCACTTCTGGGCATCTATCATAATGAAACAAATCACATCTGAGCATCTATCATAATGAAACAAACCACTTCTCAGCATCTATCGTAAAGAAACATAAAACAAATCACTTCTGAGCATCTATCATTATGAAACAAATCACTTCTGAAACAGGTTTTGAATAGAGACAGAAAAAAAAAGAATCGAAGGTGTGTCTTAAATGTCATTTTTCGAACAGGAGAGGAACATACAAGCGGTGAACAATGTTCTAGATGTATATCACCTTAAGGTGCTAAGGAAGTCAGATCAATGTTAAACTTAACGTATCTTTTCTACAGGGAATGGAAGAGTGTCTGGTCTAAGCCTAAACTTAACGTATCTTTTCTACAGGGAATGGAAAAGTGTCTGGTCTAAGCCTAAACTTAACGTATCTTTTCTACAGGGAATGGAAGAGTGTCTGATCTAAAATTAAATTTAACGTAACTTTTCTACAGTGAATAGAAGAGTGTCTAGTCTAAGCCTAAACGTAAATAACACCACATTCCTACTCAGTTGACTAACGCAACCCACTCCTAAATGTGGAAATGAAGGTTTTGAAACGATTTGTTACTGTACTCAAGAATCTAATACCAACATAAAATCATCCCCAGCCTCGTTTCTCGGAAACGTAATATCACGACACAGTGTACAATCTATTTCCAATCCTTATAAGCTGTATTTGAAATATTCAATAAAAAACAAACAAATAAACAGACAAAAACATACTGTCGGCATAATTTTTATTGTGTTATGTAAAATCATTTACTATACGGTCATGCAATTATATACAGAGCTACTGATATAAATATGACCTAGTTTCCAGTTGGAATTATCACCATTATTTTATTTTTTACATAACACTTGATCGGGGAAGAATTTTTATGCAGTTATGTAAGGCGCATATCTACCTGTGCTAATTAAAGTCACTTATACTGAGATGTCGCTTTACGTCAGAAAACCCTAACAAAAATGACATCATTTTCGGCCATAATAGTTAATTCTTTTCTTTCCATGATCATTTGAGTGCTGATTAATTTTTCAATCAATTATAAAGTTATTTACAGCCGCGTCTCCACCTGTGCTATTTTAAGTCACTATACTGGTATTAAAGTTTTACTGAATTATGTCGCGAAACAAATTCATACGTTTGCTAATCGTCTAACTCACAGTTTTAAACATCTTGACCTAACCTCATTAATAAAAACCCTTGTGTACGTATTCTTGGTGAAAGAACTTTATATAGCATTGATTAAATTACGTAATCAACAAACGGATGCGTTGTGATGTATAGCAGCAACATTATTCCACGTACTTGTACTTTCAACGCAATGCTACACAATGGGTTATTTGTACTCAGTTCGTCGCGGGGATCGAATGCCGATTTTTAGTGTTATAAGTCCGCAAACTTACCGCTGACCTATTATGAAATTAATTAAATAATAAAATATTTCATATCACCAACAGAGTCTGTTTTGTTTTTGTTTGTTGAGTTTCACTCAAAGCTTCTCGAGGGTTGTCAGCGCGGGTCGTCCCTAATTTAGAAATGGTAAACTAAAGGGAATGCAGCTAGTCAACACCACCCACCGCCAAACTCTTGGGCTACTTCTTATCAACGAATAATTGAATTGATCGTCACATTATAACGCTCCCACAGCCGAAAGAGCGAGCATGTTCGGTGGCGGGATTTTAACCCGCGACTCTAGATGGTAAGTCGAATGCCTTAATCATCAGGCCATGCAACGCCCCCAGTAGAGTCATATTTGAGAATATTACAAATGTGAGTGTTCTTTTCCTGTTTTCAGTTGTTCCTGCTGGCAAATGTCCGGTTCATAGAAGAAAAAAAACACGCATTTCTCTAAATGATTCGAAAATCCAACTTTTAAATATGAGTGATAAAATATCTATATTAAACACAATATATACCACCTTTTAACCTTAGCATAAAACTACATTGTTTAAGAAATTTTTTCTTTATGCAACTCAAGGAACTTAAGGCTCATTAATTCCATTTTCTTAAATAATAAAAAAAAAAAAGAGCACGAGGTATTTCGTAGAAGTCTTACCTTCCTCGATGACAGTTTAGCTACTCATATTTTTCGATTTGTTTTTCTCATTTCGTCGCCTCTCTTCTCCCACTCAATACAAACATCAGTTTTTTTTTTGCCTTTTGACACCCCGGGGTGATAGGACAGACAAAGCTTGTGGATAGAGGCCCGTCTTTATCGTATCGGGTGTCAGATCGTGTCAAAACAGAGCACTCGGCTAGCCAATAACGCAGCCACTTGGATCAAATCGATGAGGATTACTTCTTTCTCTGTTTGCACTAGAATAATGAGATGCCACAAAGACTGAAACCCCATCCTGAAAAATTGACACCGATCCTGAGCTGGGAGAGGAGAGCATCAGCGGTGCTGCCATACTGTAGACCCAGCGGCCGCCGTCACTGGGGGCGTTGTCACGTCAAACGAGATGCCTGACATCAGTTTCAAAACACATACTTTATGTAATGTTCAGTGTTTCGAACAGCGTGGGCTAAGCTGTTAATACGTACAAGCACAAGAGAAAAACTCGTTTTGGTTTTGTTTTATTCTTTAGCATTTTTTCTTGACAAACCGTTTCTACATTTGTACAAAGAAACAACAAAAAGAATTGGTTACAAGTGTAAGGCTAAGGGTGAAAAGGATTGAACCTAAATTAATGATATCCAGTTTTACAAAAAAACAACCACACTAACGTTCATAATACTAACCTAGGCTGAAGCGTCCTTTCAGTACTCAAAGTAGAAGAAATTAAACTGAAACAAAAATAATCTGAACAGAAAATATTGTAATATAATACTTCCATGAAGAACTGGACCAAAGTTCCATGGTTCGTACCCCGTTACTACAAAAAAAAAATGAAAATCGTCCTACGCACTTTGGAGTCGCGGGTGAGTTATAAGAGTGGTGACGGTCAAGTCCAACTCTTCAATGAGAGTAGTTCGCGAGTTGGCGGTGGCTGGTGCTGTCTTTCTTCAGATCTATCACTTCAAAATTAGGGCAGATAGCTCTCGTTTAGCTAGAAAACTGTATCATCTCGATAGAGAACTGACGGCGATTGACCTATTGAACTTTCTCAGAGTCGCTGCGGTTTATGTTTAAATATGTAAGATAATGAAACAAATTAGGAAGTTCCTTATAAACCAATGAACTTGAACGGAATGAGGATTAGAAACCCTAATGTGAAACAGAAAGGATAATTAAACTAAGATAATAAAGCTGTGCGAAGTTCAGGTTTTAAATGGATCAATGAAATGAAAACTAAAGGTGTTCGAGACTGATGATCCTCCAATTATCGTCTAGTTTACATACTCTTCCCTACCTGTGGGGTCCACATATTTTATCATAGCGAGCAATTACGTTCTTGTAAGTTACAACTCTTACTACAAAAAACTGTTTTTAAAACACTGAGTGAAATAACTCATGTAAAATAAATAGGGAACCCTAGCAGTAATTAGATGAAGTTACTGCATTATTGGCGATGTTTCTACTTTCCGTGTGTGTGGTTCATGTTGTTTTAGAAATATGTAATAAACAATGTCATGAATCCACAAACAATGTGATACATAATTGGTCTAGAAAAATTTGTTTAAATTTTTTTGAGGTTCATATGATTAATCTTTACTGGTAATTTTAAGATTAAACTATTTACTGGGCCACTAGAGTAATTTGTACGACCTCCTAGTTTATCTCTTCTTCTTCAGGAAATCTTTAGATGAAAAATTCAAAGGCTTTTGTCTATAAAAACTGCCAAGAAAACACAAATTATTAAAAAAAACATACTTTTCTAAGTCTTAGCTTTCTTTTGTATTTTATAAATGAATAACTGCATACTGATAGAAAACAATATAACTTTTTGTTTGTAGTTGCTGTGTAACCGTTTCATAACGACGCTATGCTAACTCCGTATAACTGCGTTGTATAACTCGTAGCTTCGTATTAACTTTAAAGAATATACTGGTAAATTTACAGCGTTTAGGTATTCGATACGTGTTTCTATAAGTTAAATGTTTTGGACGTCTGTGTTTACTTCCGTATTTTTTTATTTATCTTTTATTAAACAGTAGATGCGGAGTGTCTATTCTCAGTTTGGCTGAAGGTTCTGGGAAGTGTTCCTGGGTAATTTCGATTAAAACAAAATGTTCTTAATCTTAAAATAGAGTATCGCGAATTATATCCAATCGCTAACTATAAGCCTAGCTGGGTTAATCGACTGAACATTTATAAGAAAAGCTGCAACGCGTAACTCTAGCTGTGTAGATTTAGATACCAAATATACAAAAATATAAAGAAGTAATAAATATTCTAAATAGTTACGTTTTAGTATGCCCGCAAAAGTTGAATAATACATTGTAATCTTGTATTCATGAAATTAAACTTGGTAATTAGACCTGAAGTAATTTGCATTTTTTCTTTTTGTAACATTTTTTTTTACATTTTATAATGTACTTGTATTTTATAGGAACATCCACAAAGCACGTTTGACCGCAATTAATAGTATAATATAAAAAACAAGAAAAACTTGGAAGGAATGACACTTAATGTATGTCCCGTGTCTTGATTTTGTATTTGAGTGATTCAGGACTATAATTAGGCCTAACATATATTTGGTATAAACAGTAAAGCTGGTGAGGAGAAAAACCTTTAACCCTTTATTAAAAAGTGAAAAATAAATTTATGTCTGAATGTAAGTATGGTCAATGTATTTTTGTTGTTGCATGTGTTTATGTAAGTATATACATATTGTGGGTAAGTATATGGCCATGTACGTTGATGCATAACGTACGTGTGTGTTAAAAAGTTGGCAGACAACGATTTATAAGCATATTGAAGTAACTTACATGTTTCGACAAGGGGCTTAGACCAGACACTCTTCCATCCCCTGTAGAAAAGATACGTTAAATTTAGTTTTAGATCAGACACTCTTTCATACCCTGTAGAAAAGATGTTAAGCTTAGTCTTACCAGACACTCTTCCATTACCTGTAGAAAAGATACGTTTAGGCTTAGTCCAAGCCCTCTTCCATTCTCTGTAGAAAAATATTTTTGATAATGGTAGTAATTACAGCGGAGCTTATCCACTTCGACTTTTAAGTAAATAGAAAATGTCATCAACCAGTTAAAGAAAAGAGGGTCGTTTAGTTAAACTAGTCTTCATTATCGTCATAAAATTGTTACAATACCATCTAGTTTTCGTCTGTTTAGATCCAGAGAACAAGATAAAAAAACAACTTTAATTCTGCTATGTCATGAATACTGTTTTATACTTATTATACAGTAATTCTTATGCACGTGATCTCATGTCTTTCAATTAAACGAGGTGCCTAACGAGGACTTTAGAAGAGTAAGTTCGGTTAGACGTGGTCGTTGGTGATTCTCCTTTACTGCTGTTGCTACTCATTTTGAAACAATTAAACAAAGGTTCATGGCAAGTCATTTTCCAGCACGTTTTGAAGTGAAGAGTTTTACACTCCGGGGAGAGAGAGAGAGACAGAGAAAAGAGCTAGGCAGAGAACAGAAGGCTTAACGTTTATGATCTGTTCGTCATATCGTGTAATTTGCAGCACATGCTGCGTGCCAGGCAATTTTCACTGTTAGATTAAATAAGAGCGAGGAAGATTTTATTGCGCTCAGTTAATGACGAGACCAAATGGAGGCATCTAGAGATTAGAGGGCGGTAACATCTAATGAAAAGTGGTAATGATAGTGCTTCAAAAATCTAATTGAATCATGCATTGAATTAAAATAATATAACCTTCCAAACGCGATATACCTCATCATCTCTGAGCTACATTTGTTAATATTCCAATGCTATTCATTGTGAGTTACGCGTTATCACTTTATTCTTTTTTTTCTTGTCCTATTTAATTAATGTTTTGTTTATTTGTCGTTAGGCGCAAAGCTACACAATTGGATATCTGTGCTGCAACCACTGCTGGGATATAACCCCACATTTTAGGGATATAAATGCTCAAGCTCACTCCTGGGCTACCGGGAGACTTACTGAAAGAACTAAGCTTTTTCATACGGCAGTTTACAAAATAAACGATTTGTAGATTGTCAACATGGATATATACATCCCAAAATAACGCAGAGGAAATTTCCTTCTGCTAATTATTTTATAAAGTGCATTTGCTTACTTGAGAGTAAATTCGCGTTCAGTTTCTCCATTATTTTTGTGTACAGACCATATAAACACGGTAGCTCTCTAAAAAAGAACGTGAATATTGTTGAAGAACACCAATCGAAACACGTTCGAATCACGTGCAAAAAAGAAAAAAGAAAACAGTTTCGAGAAAGTTCGATACAAGGGGCATAAGAAAAACAAAAAAAAAGAGATCTTGCAGGTAAATATCAATGATCACTGAAGTATATTATTTCCACTGTGTTCTCTATACCCTAGTTTTATTTGCCTCTTTTATGTATGTGACACTAATTTTATGTAGCCTGATTGTTTGTAATCTACAAAAAAAAAAATCATCCACGATAAGGAAATGGCGATAACGTTACGCTTTCTTTCCTTTAAATGTTATGGTTATTGTTATACGCTAGAAGAGTTTTTAACAGTAGCAAAAGCACTGGCTCTCCTCCTTCCAATTATGGAGTTCTGGTGCCGTATATAATTTCGAACCAGTTATTTAACTACTCATTTTTTTACACCAAGTTTCCAAACTAAATATGAAGGGATTACTATCATCCGGTGCTCGTCTCTAGCTTTGGTTGATTTGGTTATTGTTAAGCACAAAGCTTCACAATGGGCTATCTTTGCTCAGCTCACCACAGGTATCGAAACCCGATTTTTAGCTTTGTAGGCCTGCAGACTTACCGCTGAGCCGCTGGAAGGCACGACGATGGCAACAAGGCAAACAAACGCAAGCCAAGCCTAACATCAACAATGCAGTACACAATTGCACAAACTAAGCAAATTAACCAAGTCAAAATTATGTTAAAATGACAATGCTTTTTATGCAGTCTCTATAAACGTATGTATACATAAAGGTTACTTAAAGCAGGGGAGGTTTGACTTAACTAAACTTGTATAAAAGAAACGGTTTTGAATCTCTGCACTTTTAATTAATCCAACTGGAGAAAATGATGCACTTTCACAATTTGATTTTCATACTTCACCCTCTGATTAGAATGTGTATTTATCCTGTATATAGTACTAATAATTGGAGGATTGTAACCAACTGGTGTAAGGCTTTCGCTCTTTCTCTTTTTTTTAAGCATAAAGCTATACAATGGGCTATCTGTTCTCTGTCTACTGTGGGAAATCGAACCCCCGATTTTAGTATTGTAAGTTCTTAAACTTACCGCTGGCCCATCGAGGGACTCAGGACTTTACCTTTTTGTTTTCACGATTTTCTTATTTCATCACACCTGCAAGTAATTCCATTAACTATGACCAAACTTCCAGAAACTTCTCTAAAACTAAGTAACATTTTTTTTTCCTGAACTGAAATTAAATTATATAGTTTGGCAACGAGACAGTTCTATAGAACATCATGGAGGATAATCAGCCATTTTGGCATATTCTTTTCGATTTGTAGAATGGCAGATAGGTAGCTTGTATTTGATCTCCTGAAATGAAACATAACGTTACCACCATGTTATTTCATTTCATCTATTCTTCTGTTGCTAAAGTTATAGAATTCAAGATTAACTCTCGGTTACTGCAGTCCATGGAACGTTTCTTTTTCACAATAAGCTGAATTTCGCAATAATACAACTACCCACTACGCATTGTCTAATCTTCCTTCAAGAACTCGACACTAACTTCTGTCTGCTCATCGACCTTGACTATTTTTGGATTGATAGACATTTCATGCGCTAGGCTCCATAACTATACTTGCATGGACGCATCTTCGCTATTAACAATCAAAGCACTCAATTTTACAGCAAGGCTCTAACTAAAGAAGTCACTCAGAGGTCCCAGTTTAAACTAATTATCTTTAATATAATACCAAGTGACCTAGTGAATTATCTTAAGACAGGAGATAAATCCGTATCTTTATTGATGATATTTTCCTCTTGCACCAAGGCAATAATCTTTGACTTTTTCGTTCCTCCATATAATAAGTTTTATATATTATTATTTTTTCTTTCTTGAAAACAATTAGGGTTTTCTTTTGCTGATTTGAAGCGTATTATTATGATTTTTACATTTTGACAATCTTAGATGAAACTGGTTAACAGGACTGCTAGGGTAGTTGTCTTCCAATAACTTCTTCAGCTGGAATCCTTTATTTAAGTAGTT